>NC_043017.1:27775845-27783345 GCF_006345805.1 Octopus sinensis
ATATACATATATATATACATATATATACATTCATGTATATATGTGTGAGTTTGCAAGAATGTATATATATACATAGATACATATATATATATATATATCTTCATATATATACTCACACACATATATATATATCCATATATATAATATACATATGTATGTGACTATATATATGAGTGATCATGTGTATATATGTGCATATATGCATGTGTGTATGTGCGTACACACACAGATATATATATATATATATATATATATATATATATATATATATATATATAAACTTGCGTATATATAATATAGACTTACACATATAATTCCATATAACTTTATATATAATCTTACATATGTGCATGCATACATGAAAGCATTTATGTGTATGTATGTGTGTGTGTGTGTGTGTGTTTTCGTGTTTGTGTGTATGCGTGAGTGTGAGCGCCTGTGTGTGTATGTATCTATATATATACATATACAAACAGATATGATAGATAGACTCTTTCAAATTCAATGTTTCAGTGCGTGCACTGCGGGTTAAATGGTAATTTTTATTTCCGTGCCTGTGTTCCTGAGTGTGTGTGTGTGTATATACGAGTATATATGCGTATGAGAGTGTATGATTAAATGCGTGTGTGTGTGTGTGTGTGCGTGTGTTTGTATATGTGTTAAGTGTGGTTGTGTTTGTTTGTACGTATGTAGCATATTTGTACAGAATATTTACCAATTTACCAATTATATCACATGGTATCCCATGGTTATGAAGAGAAAACCATTATAACTCACCGAATTACATCGCATATCTCGTATCTCTGTTATTGATTTATCTTCACATTATTTCTAATTTCATACTTGGCTCGTCAGTGTGATGATGATTTAACGATACCAGAATATACAATAATATAAATAATTATAACACAAATGCATCTGATAATGATAATTATGAGAATAGCGAAAATAGCAACAGTATAAATGATAATACATTCTCACATGTTGTTGTTGCTTTTCATATTCTTGTTCTGCATATTGCTGTTTAACCCCCGAGCCAGTCTTCATCGGGCAGACATATTATTTGATAATTATTATAGACTTTGGAGACCAGATTATCTTCGCATTTATTTATATATTCATTTCATTGTTTCTTCATGTATTTATATCTAAATTTCTATCATATTTCCTTCTTTTTCGAAAAGCAGCGGAGTGTCGGGTGTGTAATTCGTGACTCCTATATCTAGAAAAAAATCGTGTGACAACATATTCATCACTATTCGACCTAATGTAATTTCTGCTGGCATCATACATGATTAGTGGACACTAGATACGGTAAAGTGTTTGTAATTAGCAAACAAAAGAAATAATTAATCAATTAATTAAATATGTATATCCTATTCCTGTTTTTCGTTGGTTCCAGGTTTAAAATTAAAACCTATAATGCCACCAAAAAATATATAGAACAGATTAACTTCCACATTGTAAATGGCCGCCAGGGTTCACGACGACATCGAGACAATGTATTAGATCTGTAAGGATGTTTCTATTCCAAAGGACTGAACGCTTGCATTGTGTTACATTATAGTGTTTAGGCGTATGGGCTGTTAATTCTACTAAATTGTGAGACAGCGTTCATATAGATGAATGATAATAGTCTCCATGACAACAACTTTAGTGATAATAGAAGCTAAGTCGTTTTTCTTCACTCGCCGCCATGAAGATCACGACGAAATGTTTAGTGAAGTAAACTAGACAAGAAGTCAGAATTCAATACTGGAAAGTAAAATAGAAGCCGAAACTATATTTACACTAAAAGAAATAGCGAAAACATTTTGGAATACACACACACACACCGCAAACACCGCTCACACACACAATCACACAAACATACACATATACTCAGTCGCACAGACACACTGTCAAATACAACTAAACAACTGTCAATCACTTATCTCTACTATTTTTGTCTTTCTATCTCTCTTATTCCTTCCCAGTTTAATATATATATATACATACATACATACATACATACATATATACACATGCGAAGATAAATAGATATATTCAAATATACTTAGACAGATATATAGACAGACAATCACACACACCGACGGACAGACAAACATTCAAACACAGAGAAAGAGAGAGATATATATATATAGATAGATATAGATATATAGATATAGATAGATAGATATATACATAGAAAAAAGAAAGGAAGAAAGATAGGTTGATTGATAGATAGATAGATAGTAAAAGTACATAGATACTTATTTATCTTTGATAAATAATGATTCCTGTCAGTTACATTCACATAATGAAAAATGTGGCAGCAGTTTCGTATAATTAAGATTTCAATCTTGTAAATATCTTCTGCTTTCACTGAGTTTTCATTGCCAAATGTATATACATATTTAACAAGATTATGAAATTATCAATACATTAAATCAGAAAGGATTTTCAAGTGAAGTGTTATCTTCGAACATTATAACATGTGAACGTAAATTGATATGTCTATGTAGAACATAATTTAAATAAACCCTTTTCCTACGTATACAGGAGTCATAGAAGGCAATTTAAACGATATGCAGTTTCTAATAGTGCTTATTTATGCAAATATAAAAGGGTCTTTTTGAAAATGGAATGGCGATGAGGGTCCAAATTTGCAAAATATATATCAAAAGAAGTTCATAGGAGTGCCTGTGTGGTAAGTAACCTGCTTACGAATCATATGGTTCCGGTTTCAGTCCCACTGCGTGCCACCATGGGCAAGGGTCTTCTGCTATAGACTCGGGCCGACCAAAGCCTTGTGAGTGGATTTGGTAGGTGTAAACTGAAAGAATCCCGTCGTATATGTGTATATATGTATGAGTGTAAATGCTTGTGTGTATGTTTGCGTGTGTGTGTGTTTTTGTGTGTCTGTGTTTGTCCCCTAATGTCGCTCGACAACCGATGCTGGTATGTTTGCGTCCCCGTAACTTAGCGGTTCAGCAAAAGAGGCCGATAGAATAAGTACTAGGCTTAGAAAGAATAAGTCATGGGGTCGATTTGCTCGACTAAAGGTGCTGCTCCAGCATGGCCATAGTTACATAACTGAAACAAATAAAAGAGTAAAAGAGTAAAGAGTTAAAAACAAAAATAATTGATAACCGCTGACGTATAGTGTCTGCATAGCTTGTACGTGTTTATATCTATGTGGTTATATTACATACTTGTATAGATACATACATCCATCCACACACATACATACATACATTTACAGAGTCATACATATATGTGTTCTGGTGTTCTGAAGTGTGTTTGCATGTCTCATGTGACGATATAAAGACTTCTACAGTAATCTCAAATATACTTATATACACTTATCCACTATAAAAACATATCAGATACTGACAGTCCGAAGATGGAGACAGTGAGAAATCGTCTTACATTGACCTGATAAAGCGATTTACAGTCTTCTTGACTACAGCTAATACTCTATCCTACTCATATTAACCCTATTTACTTGATCAGATCAGCGACAACTATATTCTCATACTGAAGTTTCAGCTACTGTTTACATGTTAGTACTGAAATACATCAAGAGAATTCGTTTATGCTGGGAAGTTTCATGAAATATGTAAAATATCACGATCTAATTTAGTATATCATTGAATTATTAAGTAAATTACGAAAATTATGTTTCCCTCTTGAGCATATTCTATCTCAGTTATTTATCTCTTGTTCTCTCACCCGCTCCAGGCCTCTTTGGACTGATAAGAGAATAAATGCGATGTGCAGATGCAATGAGAACCGAGGCAATGTATACATTGGTATAAATTCGAATGTGGAGACTGATAAATATAGCTTAAAATTGGACACGAATCAATAAAACAATAATTTCAGCTGAATTATTAAAATATATATTCTTTATCATCGTAATTCTAATTACGTGGGCATATGCAGATATGCACACAGTTACACACACACAGGCACTCAGACACACACATATGCTTAATACACAACGCACACACACACATTATATATATATATATATATAATATATATAGGAGTGGCTGGTGTGGTAAGTAGCTTGCTAACCAACCACATGGTTGCGGGTTCAGTCCCACTGCGTGGCATCTTGGGCAAGTGTCTTCTGCTATAGCCCGGGCCGACCAATGCTTGTGAGTGGATTTGGTAGACGGAAACTGAAAGAAGCCTGTCGTATATATGTATATATATATGTGTGTGTGTGTGTTTGTGTTTGTCCCCCTAGCATTGTTTGACCACCGATGCTGGTGTGTTTACGTCCCCGTAACTTAGCGGTTCGGCAAAAGAGACCGATAGAATAAGTACTGGGCTTACAAAGAATAAATCCCGGGGTCGATTAGATCGACTAAAGGCGGTGCTCCAACATGGCCGCAGTCAAATGACTGAAACAAGTAAAAGAGTAAAAGATATATATATATATATATATATATATATATATATATACCAGAGTAAGCGCATAAATGCGAAACAGGGTGTAAAAACATAGTACTCGACTACCAGAGGTTGAGTAAAATGTTTTATTAAAAAGCAGCAAATGTATATCAAAAACTGTTACTGAGACAGACTGAAGACGCCTGTCATATATTGGATGTAATCTATCTATATATATATATATATATATATATATATATATTATATATTTATATATAGATATATATCTATATATATATCAAATTCTTCCTACACGAAAGATACATTAAAGGCGATGTAATAGAAAATACATATAATATATATGTATATTTAACTCAAAATGCAGTTTTGCATCGGTAGATCATCTAAAACAGTGTGTTACATTCAAAGATGCACTTGAATCTGCCACTAGCATTTATTGAAGATAAATGTAGTAATTGCTCCGGCAGCAAAGATATTGAAACATCTATAAAAATATATGATATCTCACCGACAGTAACAGGACCGCCAGAAACAGAACAACGATGACAACAACAGCCGCAGCAACAACAATAATAACTATAATAATAATAATAATAACAATAATACTACTACTAATAATAATAATAATAACAATAATAATAATGCTAATAATAATAATAACAATAATAATAATACTAATAATAATAATAACAATAATAGTAATACTACTAATAATAATAATAGTAATACTAATAATAATAATAACAATAATAATAGTAATAATAATAGTAATAATAATAACAATAATATCATAATAACAATAATAATAACAATAATGATAATAATAGTAATACTAATAATAATATTAATAATAATAACAACAACGATAATAATAAGAAGAACAATGATAATAATATTCTAGACACTCGTATAATTGTCCTAAGAAATCCACAGATTGTCTTACACTAGATGTTATCCTTAGAAATGAGTTTTAAATAAATTTATGATATATCTGTTGTCTAAATTCAATCGTGTTTTTTTTTCTCTTTATTGGATAGAAATGAATATGTTAGACAGACTTGTTTCCAAGCAACCGTTTCTAATATAAATCTATATGTTATATAATTTATAGAAAACTATTTGAGAATTTAGATAGCATTCCATACATTAACATGAATCTTCTAATGTGGTTGTTCAAGTAGGATTTTTCTTTCTTGTAGATGCAATAAACGGGCTTTTGATGTATTACGCATACATAAACACGCGCGCACACCACATACACTCGCAGACGCAGACGCATACTCATCAACACACACATCTATATACATACGTCCATATATGTATATATAATATATATATATGTATATACATATATATATTTATATATATGTATATATGTATATATATGTAAGAAGTACAAATATATATATATATATTATATGTGTGTGTGTGTAAGAAGTACAAATATATAAATATATATATACATACATACATATACGTGTGTGTGTGCGTGTATGTCTTTGTGTGTGTGTGTTTATAAAGAATTGGATTGCATCAAAATAAGATACGTTTTCATACCCAAGAATTTTAAATATTAAAATGAATGAAAATTTTCTCTTTGCGATTATATAATTTTATTACGGTTTTACTTGTTATAAAAATGAAATATTGAAAGCACTTTATTTAAATTCGTTGCGGATTATAAAGGCCGCATGTAAAATATTCGGTTGTTTATACTGAGTAAAAACAAAGGATATGAACTATAAGAGTAATTGAAATAAAAACAAAATTAAATGCTTCAAGCACGAAAGGTATATATCGGGCCAATAAGAAACACCTCTAATCCAAATGTAACAGGTACATCAGAAATAAACTCTTGTCGCTCCCTTTGGTGTTCTACAATAACACGCCGAAGGAATTCCAATTCGTTAGTGTCAGATGTACTACATTAAACTTCAGCTCAACTTAGTGTAAGGCAGTATCCAGTTCATCAATATTACGCTGTCTCCAATTGACACTTATATAAACCTATACCCATATAAAAACCATATAAACCTATACACACACACATAAACGTTTATATGTGTGTACACACACACACACACACACACACACATACATATATATATATACAACATACATACAAAATAAGAGAATGGAGAAATACATCTTAATCAATGATCAACTACCAGATAATACCCAATCACATCATTTATTAAACCACTACATATGAACATTAAGGTCAAACATAATAATATAGAACAAAACAATGTACATGAAAGAGTAATATGATACAATAAGTAGAGTATGTTTAAGTGAATATAAATAAATACAAATATAAATATAAACTACATATTGGATATGTTATCCCATGGAAGGTTGCACTTACAACCCCTATCTCAATTTATGTATATATATATATATATATACACCTGTAAGGGGAAATGCATGCGTGAATTCATTTTAATAAATCTGCATACTGCTGTAGATGCGTACATATTTGTAAGTGCTAATTGGTTGGCTAAGTTTCCAGAATATACAAATAGTGTACATGCTGTATTTGAAGCTCCAGCATGGCCGCTGTCTAATGACTGAAACAAGTAAAAGAGAGTAAAATATTCGGGACAATTAGTGCAAGGATATTATTCCCGAGGTTCAAACTAATCTGCCACCTCACTTCCCTTACTACTTGTACGTAACAACACTAGAATAGTTTGCTGTAACTGAAATCCCGGCTCTGACGGTCTTGTCCACATAAGTTTCATAATCTAACATTACGCTACCAAAGTACTTGCTGCGTCTCCTCTCTCCCGTGCAATTTCCTATTTCGGAAGATATGCAGCGCCATTCTATTACATTCGTTGCTTTTTGTGCGAAGAATGATATTACATTGCCACAGAACGTCATACATCGTCAGATTCAGATATATTCTTAGTTTCATTTCTTCTTAATTTACCAAAAAAACCTATCCATTTTTTTCATCTATTTTCTGTTTAGGATTTTATCACGCTGTTGTATTATCGCGACATTATGTAGTCCCAATCGATTCTCATTTCGATTTTTACTTTTCCAAAATTTCTCCCGCTGTTACCCATTTCTGCTCGCAGCTGTCAAACA
>NC_043017.1:27790845-27798345 GCF_006345805.1 Octopus sinensis
TTCAGTGTCACTCTTTTGACAGCGGTCTCTGCAAATGTGATATGCACTGCTCAAATTTCTTAAATTCTTGGATAAAATAATTGAAAGAATATTTATAGCGTCACTAGCAATAAATGTCAAATCGAGCGCATTAAACAACGCCAGCGAAACAACTTTCATGACAAAATGACAACGATAACCGGCCATAGCTAAATTGTGAGTTATTTTCTAAATATTTGACGGTTGGTTTAGGTGACAACCTCGGCAATGTGGGAGATAAAATGCTTGCTGTCGAAGATGCAGTTTTTGCTATAATTGTTGTCAGTTTCGTAATTTGCCCAGTTCATCTGCGATTGATAACTCTCTGGCTATGACCGACAGGATATTTCCTGATAGGATATTAATCCTTTTTTGTTATTTCATTTTCCTCTCTTTCTGTGAATCTACTTTGCCCCTGTTCATACACCATCATTCCTACTAGATATAAGATTTCTTTTTCGATTTCTCTCTTTTCTCTTTTACTTGTTTCAGTCATTTGACTGCGGCCATGCTGGAGCACCGCCTTTAGTCGAGCAAATCGACCCCGGGACTTATTCTTTTGTAAGCCCAGTACTTATTCTATCGATCTCTTTTGCCGAACCGCTAATGACGGGGACGTACACACCAGCATCGGTTGTCAAGCAATGCTAGGGGGACAAACGCAGACACACGAACACCCCACACACACATATATATATATATGTATATACATATATACGACAGGCTTCTTTCAGTTTCCGTCTACCAAATCCACCAGGCATTGGTCGCCCGGGCTATAGCAGAAGACACTTGCCTATGATGCCACGCAGTGGGACTGAACCGCGCCAACCATGTGGTTGGTTAGCAAGCAACTTACCATACAGCCCCTCCTGTATAATTCTCATTCACTATTGCTGAACTGTAAAGTGTCGATCGTTAAGCGAACTAGACGTGTGCTCACAAGTGGAACCGCGACGCAATAGAACGCTTACAGTATCATGCATTCACACACATATTCATTATCGCACAAACACACGAGGGATCTTTAAATTTGGTTTCTATCTAACAAATGCCATTCACAAACACAAGAAAAGGACGCTATTCGCAGCAAACAAAACTGGAGATGAAACTATGGGAACGTTAATACAAAGCGAACTTCCGTTCAACATAAATATTTCCTGGGCCTATCGCAAGACAGAATACCTTGTGTAGTACAGATTGTTATCATTCAACAAGTTACCCCCAAAATAGTCCTTGTAGGCAAATGAGATTTATTCTATAACCTACGCTTTGGCTACACTTCCTACCCATTTTTCCCGCCCGTTGTATTCTCCGTTGCACCTTGGTCAATGTCAGTTGATGTACAAATTAAGAGTGAATATTGTCCGTCTAATCCAAAACGACAGATGAAATATGTCTGGTCAGGTGATGTATTCCATAGGAAATATTAGATTTCAGTAATTCTTATCATCTCCAGCATCAAATTTTATAATTACCATTTCCTTTTGTTCCCCTTTTCCGTGTAACAGTGATCCACAACACCAACAGTTGTAGCACAACCAACTCCCCCCTCATACTCATTCTTATGCTCCTCTTGCTCAACTGCCTCTCACTCTACTCCACCACCACCTCCTCCTCTTCCTCCTCTCCTTCTCTTCCTCTGCCGCCTCCCCCGCATCATCATCTTGATCGTCGTTGTCGATACCGTTGGCTTTGTCGTCGTCCACCACGACGACCACCTCCACTACCACCACCTCCACTACCACCACCTCCACCACCATTACATCCACCACTACCTCCACCACCACGACCACCACATCCACAACCACATCCACCACATCCACAACCACAACCACCTCCGCCACCACCAACCACCTCCACTACCATTACATCCACCACCACCACAACCACATCCACGACCACCACCACTAACAGCAACACCACAACCACCACCACCACCACTACAATCACCACCAATAACACCACCTCCTCCACTACTTCCTCATCCACATCCTCCTCCTCCTCATCATCATCTGTTCATCGTCGTCACCATCGTATTGGACAATCGCTTCAATGAGGTTTACGTCTAAAAGAATGTAATACGATACCATTACAAATGCACGATTCCAGATTATCATGAAGAATTATCATATCCAACAAATGAGCGCATTTACGTGTATATACACAAGTAAAGACGAGTGGCTTAGTGGTTAGGGGCGTTCGGCTCATGCTCGTAAGGTCGTGAGTTCGATCTCTGGCAACGTGTTGTGAACTTAAGCAAGACAATTTATCCCACGTTGCTCCAATATACGGGCCTCTCAAATAGGTGTAGTACCTATATTTCAAAGGGCCAGCCTTGCGACGTTCAGTATTACGGTCAGTTTCCCTGAGAAAGAAGCTAAGAGTACTAGTGTTTACGGAGTACTCAACCACGTACACGTTAATTTCACGAGCAGGCTGATCCGCTGACGGGATCGACTTGAAAACTCGTCAGTAAACGCGCGTGAAGTACTTTCTGAGTACACGAATATGTATGTGAATAAATGATTTTCGCACACACACACACACATACATACACACACACACACACATATATGCACACGCACACATATAAGTACATATACATACATATATATATATATATATATATAAAGTAGTAACAGGGTCCTGCGTAGGACTGCCACATCGTCATGGAAAATAGATTTTCCTATATATAATATATATATATATATATATATATATATATATATATATATATACACACACACATACACACACACATGTGACCGCGTGTGTACTGTTGGCGAGTTTTTCCCTCCGTCTTCCCTTCTTCGGATCTTTCCTTTTCCTATGTTTCTGACGAAAAGCTCCGCTCGAAACGTTAAACCCTCCTTCTTTCCTGAGCGTCCAATAATACTATATTTGTTACACGTCCTCGCGTTGTTGTTTTCATGTTTGGATTAACTATATATATTTATATATGCATATACACACATGTATATATATATATATATGCATATACACACATGTGTATATATATATATATATATATATAATATATATATATATATATATGCATATATATATATGCATATACACACATGTGTGTATGTGTGCATATATATATATGCATATATATATATGCATATACACACATGTGTGTATGTGTGTATATGTATATATGCATATATGTATATATGCATATATATATATGCATATACACACATGTGTGTATGTGTGTATATGTATATATATATATATATTCATATACACACATGTATATATATATTGTGTGTGAATGTACTTGTGGGTATGTTTATGTGGGGGCATGTCTGTTCGTTTATAAATACATATAGTCGCACACAGTTGAGCAATGATAAAACATGGTCTGGTCTTCCTAAATCTGCTTTTACTCATCATCTTGAGAAAGATCATATGGACGAACAGTACTTATAAGCGTTAATTAAAAGTGAAATTTTGATATAACATTCCCAAATACAATCTCATGTTATATATTTCATTTATTAACACGACAATACGTGCCTTTTCCAAACATCTCCAGTGTACTTTTAGAGTGTAGAAATGTGACAATTATACTTCGTAAATACAACAGCTTTCACTTATATAAATAAATGTTTCCTTCACATAAATACATATATGATATATTTAATGGATTGCCGACCGAGACTGCTGTCAAGTCAGGAAATTGATTATAAAGCTTCTTCCTTGCTGCATCCAACTTAGAGCAATATAACAAGCAAGCATTTATTTCTAAAATGGTTTTCTTTCCAGTTTATCTATTTCACTTCCATTTGGGTTTGGATTTTTGGATTTTCTGGTGGTTTATGGTTGTGAATTATTAAAATTTTCTATCATATTAAATGTGATGTGTGGAGGATGTATTGTGTTAGACTTTAAAATAGTTTGCGTTCAGTTGCACTTATTTCTAATTCAGCTGAAGACAAAACCATTTCCCCTATCAATAACGTGTCAAACACCATTGAATTAGCCAATCTCTTAAGTGATATTGTTCTCATCGTAAGCAATTTCAGACAATATCATTACAAGTGTATACTTGCCGAAAATCATACTAGATTAGTATCGAACGAACACACTCACAACATCAACATGTATTTAGGCGTATGCATATATATATATATATATATATATATATATATATGCACACACACCACACACACACACACACACACCACACATATATATATATATATATATATATATATATATATATATACACACACACACACACACACATATGTGTGCGTGTATTTATATGAATATATATTAATATATATATATATATATATATATATACATATATATATATGTATGCATGTATGTACTGCCGTATCATTTTCTTAATAGGCATACAAATATATTTGATCAAACATATAGAGATGTTTATGAACAAGGCACTTATACACACACACACACATATATATGTGTGTATATATATATATATATATATATATATATATATAAACCCACACAAAGACACACATACGTGTATAGATATAAATATCTACACATACACATTACGATATACCGTCGTAGATATTACATTAAGTAATGAAAACTTTTTCTTAGAAATAAGTGAAAAGTATTTGAAAAACAGGAAAGTAATGTCTGAACATGTAATATTTAAAATTATTTCGCATTGTTCCCGAGTGATTTCTGATACAACGTTGGATAAACATTCTAAAATGCATTGATTCTTCACTAGAATGCCATAAGAATGTCTCCTTTTCTAAAATATACTGCGGTATTATCGTTCCTGCAGTATCATATTATTCTCAACACACTCTCCGTTTCACTACAATGAGAGAAGTAAACTTATTTTGGATCTCTGGAGAATAGCTTCTTTTGAGACTTTCCAACTACAAACCTTATACTTATATGGTTTTTGTACTTGTGATTCTCGCAGAAGAGCTGTTTGGGCCTCCTCCTCTACACTACCTATAACAACTGAGAACTTCCCCGCCTCTGTTTAGACGATATTTTATTTAAAACGGAGTGAAACATTTCTATTTCAAATGTGATTCAAAACTACTTAATAAATCCTGCATGTTACCATATTTGTATGGTAAACACTTTCTATGAAATCTCAAGTTTTAAACCAAATAATTTTCGTATGGTTTTTTTAGACATTTACTAGTACATCACATGTACTGAAAAGAGCATTGTTGCCTTAGCGTGCTCCGTAATATTATCTCATATATTACGGTGATGAGCTGGCAGGATTACAGAAAATTTCACCGCCATCAGTTCACTATGATGAAAGTTCCACCATAAGAAAAGTTCACCGCGAAGAAAGATTTCCTTGTTAATATCTCACCATTAACAGGTAAAAACTAGTTTATTGAAAATATAAAGGTGAATTGATGACGGTGAACTTAGCGGACATGCGCTGGTAGAATCGTTAAGACACTGAACAGAATGCTTAGCAGTATTTTTATTCTTGATGTTCTGAGTTCAAATTCCAACTTAGCTTTTCATCCTTTCGGTAGTCGGTAAAATAATAACCAATCGATCACTGGCATCGATGTAATTGATTTACTCTCTCTCTCTCTCTCTCTCTCTCTCTCTTCCTCAATCTCTCTCTCTCATTAAAATTTACTGATCTTGTGTCAAATCTTGAAATTAATATTATCTCATATTTTTATCTCGCTCTAAAACTAGTGACGTGCAGGCACATGACCTAGTGGTTAGAGTAGCGGACTCCCGGTCGAGGGATTGCAGGTTCAAATCTCAGACCGGGTAATGTGTGTGTTTATGAGCGAAACACCTAAGCTCCACGCGGTTCCGACAGGAAGTAATGGCGGACTTCTGCTGACTCTTTCGCCACAACTTTCTCTCATTTTTTCCTCCTGCATCTTGCAGCTCACCTGCGACGGACCGGCGTCCCGTCCAGTTGCGGAACATATACGCCAAGGAAAACGGGAAACCGACCCTTATGAAAATTGTGTGTGTATGATAAAGTAAAAACTTGACAGCAGATGAAGCATATAAGACTGGAGGGTGAAAATACCTATTTCTTTACTACCCACAAGGGGCTAAACACAGAGGTGACAAACAAGGACAGACAAAGGGATTAAATCGATTACATCGACCCCAGTGCGTAGCTGGTAACTTAATTTATCGACCCCGAAAGGATGAAAGGCAAAGTCGACCCCGGCGGAATTTGAACTCGGAACGTAACGACAGACGAAATACGGCTACGCATATCGCCCGGCCTGCTAACGTTTCTGCCAGCTCGCCGCCATTTTGGAGGTTGAAAATATAATGAATCAAGAACTATTTCACCCTCTTGTCTATCTCACTTTTTTCCCACTCTGTCCCTCTCCCTCTCGCTCGATTTCCCTGTCTTCCACCGTCTCGTTATCCCAACACCTATCTCCAGCGGCAACCCACATCATGTCTGGAGACAATCCTCGGTTTATTGTTTCACGGTTATCTATCGATCACCCTTGGTTTTTACACTGAAAACAATGGTTAAATAAAATGTTTTCTCTAGTTTTGTTTTTCTCCGCTCGCCCTGAGAGAGTGTATATATTTTTTAATACTCTTCCAATATCGCTGGTATGAAAACAGCAAGGAAAAATGAGAAAAAAATATATGTATAATTTAAGGAAACATAACCAAGTTTTAAAAAAAGAGCGAAAAACATCAGTTTGGCTTCTTCGGCTTTTGAATATAATATAATATTAAAAAAAAAGGAAAAGAACAATAAATTTGAAACGATAAATAAGAGTGAAAACACATAAAAGCTGAGTTCGATGGAACCAACACCAATAAATTGACAATAAATCACTGGTAATCAATAATGGAAACTGCTTTGGTTTTTATAACATCAGCAGCAGTAGCATCATCATTGCCTTCGTAATCATCATTCTTACCGCCATCACCACCACTACCACCATCATCATGATCATCATCATGATAATGATTGTGGCCTTCTTCATCGTCGACATCGTCATCTTCATAATTACACAGTTATCATCGCCGCCGCCATCATCGTCATCATCAGCCTCCACCAGATACACCATTATCATAACCATCACAATGGTAATGATGATGATGATGATGATCGTCATCATCATAGCCATTACAACCATAGCTGTCATACTTCTCTTTCAGCATAAACATCGTTATCCTCACATTTTACTACTACTACTACTACTACTATTGCTGCTGCCACTACTACTACTACTACTAATAATAATAATAATAATAATTACAACAACAATAATAATAATAATAGTAATAATGATGATGGTGATAATGATGATAATACTGCTAGTGATGGTGGTGCTGGTGCTACTACTACTGTTGTTACTACTACTAATACTGCTACTGATTATGCACCTACACTTACTACTACTACTGCATTTACTACTACTGCACTTACTACTACCACTACTACTACTACTAGTTCTTTCTCTTGTTTTTTTTTCTGCTTCTTCTAATACTTCATCTTTTTTC
>NC_043017.1:27803345-27805845 GCF_006345805.1 Octopus sinensis
CATACGATGGTCCTTTTCAGTTTTCGTCTACCAAATCCGCTCACAAGACTTCAGTTAGTTTGAATCTATAACAGAAGCCACTTGCCCAAGGTGCGACGCAGCGAGACTCATCTCCGATCTATGTCATTGGGAGGCAAGCTTCGTATGATACAGCCACGTCTCCACCTAGAAATATAGAACACATGAGTGGAAATTAATCCGTGTGACTCTCCCCAGACACAATAGGTGTGTGTGTCTGTGTGTCTATCTATCAGTCTCACTATGTATCTATATCTGTATATCTATATATCTATCTATCTATCATTCTGTCTTCCATATATATATATATATATATATATATATATATATAATATAATATATATATTATATATTATATATATATATATACATGTGGTGTATATGTGAGTGTGTGTATATATATATATATATATATATTATACATGTGTGTATGTAGTGTGTGTATATATAATATATATATATTATATATATAATATATTATATAGGTATAGACATATCTATGCGTCTGTGAATAACATATATGCATGTATGTGTGTATGTATGTATGTATGCATATATGTATATACGGAAAGAGAGATGGGGAGAGAGAGTGTGAGAGAAAGGCTATAGAAACTGACTCGACCAAAATATAACTTTAATTACTCCCCTACTTTGGCATCAAGTACACTTTCTCATCACAGTAAACACTGGAGCGATACGTGTGTGTGGTATATATATATATATATAATATATAATATATATATTATATTACGGGTGCGGTGTAAGCGCTTGTGAGTTCGTTCGTTCGTATGTGTGTTCACGTGTTAACATATTTGTCGTGCGTGTGTGTTTGCGTATTTGTGTAATGCGTGCAGAAGGAAAATGTTTAATAGTAAATGGTTACCTTGGGAACACGTTTGATCAGAGCTGATCTGAAGCCAAACAACACCCAATAACAAGCTTTTCATTTTATCCGGTTATCGTTCATCACATGACAAAACTGCATGTATTTTGGTACGGAACACAGGCTTCTGCTCTTTGAAGTTTCACCTTTGTTGAAAATTATATTTTGGCGGATTCTCTCTTCACGATACTCTCTTCCAGTACTTATTGTAATGATTTCTCTGTTATTCCAGAACATTACTTTAATTCTAGCACTTTGTCGGTGAATAGTAGACTATTCAACGACCTTTGTTATGTGTTTCGGTGTCGCTCTAAGCGTACATATGTACTAAGTTATCGATACACTATTTACGCCGTTCGCTTTATATGAACGTTATCTAATATTTCTCTATGTTTAATAAATCATTTCTGTATGATATTAGTTCTACTTTAATATCTCATAAACTTATATGATTGCATTCATATATCATTCAGCAGAAATCTAGTGTGTGTGTTTTTTTACGTTTTTTCTTTTTCTGTTTGTTTAGGGTATCTATCTCGCAATAGTTTGTTTTTGTTTTTTATTCTAGTAGAGGAAACACGCCTTGCTCAATATTTATGCTTGCTTTAATTTATTTATTTTATCTATTGTTTTTTTTTCTCATAAGTTTAATGATACAGGTACCAATCAAATAACGATGTGACATAATCGATATTTTCATATATCAAGCCGACTGATTGTCTTTATTTATTATTTTTTTGATATGTCATATTTCTTATCATCATCCTCTTCCTTGTCATCTTCATCATCATCAGCAGCAGCATGATCATTGTCATCATAATCGCCACAATCATCATCATCATCATCTGGTTCTTTATTACCCACAAGGGGCTAAACATAGAGGGGACAAACAAGGACAGACAAAGGGATTAAGTCGATTACAACGACCCCAGTGCGTAACTGGTACTTAACTTATCGACCCCGAAAGGATGAAAGGCAAAGTCGACCTCGACGGAATTTGAACTCAGAACGTAACGACAGACGAAATGCGGCTACGCATTTCGCCCGGGGGGCTAACGATTCTGCCAGCTCGCCGCCTTAAATCATGATCTGCGCCGTCATCTGCGTTCTCAACATCACCATCCCCAACACAACCATTATCATCTTTCTCTTCCTTGTCATAGTTCAACAACAACAATAACAATAACCACAAAAATGTCATGGAAATTACCATACATCACCGATATTATCACCGTCGTCATCGTCCCCGCCTCTTCCCCTTTCCGTGGGTAGTCCTCGTGTCGTTGACTTTGTTGTTGGTAATGTCACCATAGTATCATTCAGCTTGTTTCACTTTCATGTTATCTATTTTTACCCTAGAAGCTATATAACAAAAGAACCACATATAAAACTATAAAACACGAGGAAAAGTCGGGCCTTATATACGTATATATATATATATTAGAAATATGTTACGAAAAGAAAATATAAAATTCACGTGGAAATGTAAGGGTAAAATATGAAAAATCAACGAAAATGCATATTGCAAATAGAAAAAGGCTATTTATGACAGGTAACGACAAATATATGCATTTAGATTGACTGCGGCAGTAATACGAG
>NC_043017.1:27810845-27835845 GCF_006345805.1 Octopus sinensis
CTAGAATAATAAAAAAATATTGTGAGATAGATACCCTACAAACAAAAAAAAAACCCAAAAGTTAAAATGGTTGCTATTTCTATCTGGCCTAGCGAATACGTTGTTAGCCTTTTTCTGGTTCATATAATTATTCGTGAACACCTATGACGAGGAAGAGTATGCTACAACAGATTCGTCCTTTCTAACATCGAAAGCGACGGCTGGCATTTATAGAATATGTCATTTCACTCGTGTATTTGTTTAACAATGTTCGTGATCCTAGAATATAATTTTGGAGAATATATTTCTCACGCTATATACCCAAGGAGCTAATGAAAATGTGTGAGGTATAAAAGTGAAATGCTTTCCAATATTCCAACAGATTTCATCTCTCTTTCAATATATAACTGTTCATAGAATATTCGCTCTCTCACACGATACTCACTGCTGTCAAGATCACTTAAATATACTTGTGATAGTATTAGCTAAATATAGGTCGCCGAATGAAAATTAATGTTATTTTCTATTTCGACCTCTTCCGTTTTCATAAGAAGAAAGTTCACAAGCTAAGTGACGCTATGCAGCTAACATTGACCAATCCGATTTCGTTGTTGGTGCCTATTTGCGGCAATGTCAGCTGCAGTGTTAAATCTAATATTTTATCTCACAAGACCATCATTAACTTGGCAAACATATGCCTTTCCTGAATATTCTTCACTACTATGAGATTTTAGAGTTTCAGATTTTTGCGATTAAGAAGAATTTCCGTTAGTGCATTTCGTCTTTTTAAAGAACATCCTGTGAAATTTTATATTTTCATAAGTAAATATTATTTGACTGAGAACGTCAACATAATCACGTTATTGCTTTGACACATAAGTGCTTCGATTTATGACAACATATAGGTGATGTAACCTTTGAATTCCCAATTTTGGAGCTATGGAGACTCTTTCTAAATAATGCAACTTTTAAGTTACTGGAGCGACTCTGATTTTCTTCGTTTGGATATGGACGCATTGTGAAGGAAAATCAGTATATTTTTCACCAAACATTTAGGGTCTTGCATATGCTTTAGAAATTGAGTGTTATCGCATTCAAATTAAGGTATTTTTGAGTATGTCAGCTATAAGAATAGACAAGCAATGTGAAACCATTGAAGGAACGTTTAACAATGCATGCAAAAGTGGCACGCCGTTACATCGCATGATTACACATTTAACTCTAATACATATTAACCGCACACGCAGAATGAAATTCGAAAGATTACATTCATTCGTTGTTAAGTATGTGTTGGTACATGTGTGTATGTCAGTTAGTGTTAGCATATATATATATATATATAAATAATAAATCTCTGAGCCAGGTACTGCACGACATAGTGAAGTATATTTTCCACTTAAATCTGGCTAACTCCTAAGGGTGGATGCTACTGTAGCTTGTAGCCCCAGGAGGACACCTGCTTTAGCTGGCTATTGACACACATTCTGTGCCCTATCAGAATTTGCAAGGGGAGGTCATCCTTCCCATCTTCAACCTATCTCATAGAGCACAGAAAGTGTCAATAGCCAGCTGGATGAAGTGTCCGCCTGGGTCTATAAGCTATAATAGCATATATATATATATATATATACACACACACATGTAGTACTGTGTTTGTCATTGTGTATGTACTTGTATCCGATCACAGCTTGCCAGCCAATGTTCGTTTGTGCATGTCCCTGTTACTTAGCGATACAGCAAAAGACTTAAAAGAATAAAATCACAGCCTTTAAAAAGAAAAGGGTCCTGGAGCAGACTCCTGCGACTAAAAGACCTTTCAAGGAGGGTGCCACATTATGGCTGTAGTCCAATGACTGAAACAGTTAAATATAAAAATTATATAAAACTTTCTGCAGAACTAATTCGATGTAAATTCAGCCAGAAGTTGTAAATCGGCAACTTAGAGCATCTGTGGCTTACATGTATAGATTTGGTGATTTCATAGTTGAATAATGTAAAATAAAATATTAAATTTCAACAAAATAATACAGAAAGAATTCAGATTTGGTACACTAGATTTAGAACATGACGCAAATAATGATCATTTGTGAGTTCAAATTCCGCCGAGGTCGACTTTGCCTTTCATCCTTTCTGGGTCGATAAATTAAGTACCAGTTACGCCCTGGGGTCGAGTTATCGACTTAATCCCTTTGTTTGTCCTTGTTTGTCCCCTCTATGTTTAGCCCTTTGTGGGTAGTAAAGAAATAGATATTTCGTCTGCCGTTACGTTCTGAGTTTAAATTCCGCCGAGGTCGACTTTGCCTTTCATCCTTTCGGGGTCGATAAACAAAGTACCAGTTTCATTTTGTCGCAATCATATTGTCATGCGTAAGCATGACAAAAAGATTACGACAAAATGAAATTTTTAAGATATAGCTTGAAGTATATGTGATTTTCGTTAGAAACAACGCGATGCTATATCAAAAGAAAAGTTGTGATAATTCGAAGCGAAGATTTTCGAAGTACTAAAGATAAGTACTGGAACAAGTAGAGCAAAATTAGAATTAACTATTGAAAATATCAAAGAAAGAACTAAAACAGAGACAAAAGTGTTAACACTGACGTAAAATGAAATACTTCAACAATGATGATACACAGCAAAGCCGTCAATAGCGTGTATAAAAATGAAAAAAAAAATTATCTCAGTGATAGAGTAAAACAAACGTTGCAAATATATTTATTAGTGTCTGTACATGTTTTAAAGATTTTTATAGCAAATTTTTGAAAGGAAACACAAAGCAAATATTATGACACTCGACGAATCACAGCATCTCATGTGCATTCATACAAATAGATATAAATAATCCAAAAAAGAAGTCGTAAAGGAGAGGGGAAAAATCAAGAAACAAAAACAAGACTGATTTATGTTCATGAAAAACACTTCACTTTCTTCGCTTTTACAACTTTGCATTCTCTGATCTAGTTTTTAATACAAATTTGATTTATTTAAGTTTTTCAATATGAAAGACCCTACAATCATTGTATTTACTTCGTACGAAGTTTTGATACTTGCTTTCTATAATGACACTTTAGTCACACGAAGCTGGAGAAGCTTAGTATTTCAAAGGAAATAAAATATGCTGCTGGTCGCTCTGAAGGACGTAATATATGTGTGTGTTTGTGTGTGTGTATATATATATATATATATATATACGTGAGTATTTTATTTATATCCCATCGAAAGTTCTACTGAAGAAGGAATATATCTTTTTATAAGATTAAGTCCGAAATTGATTCAATATAGAGATAACGAAATTTAAATTTTCTAAAGGTTAGTTGCCCGTTTTCAGTTTCAATTTTCCTGTAACAAGCGGATTATAAGTGGATAAAACAGTGTATTTGGCTTTAGAATAACCCTCTTTAGCCCTTAATTATATGATGTATATTGCAACCGTAACGGTTTTTTTAAATATACTGCCCACGCTTCCTGATGAATTCCTTTGCTGTAGAGTAAGGGACTTCATCCTATATTGCTTATATATATATATATATATATATATATGAGCACCGTCTTTAGTCGAGCAAATCAACCCCAGGACTTATTCTGTGTAAGCTTAGTACTTATTCTATCGGTGTCACTTGCCGAACTGCTAAGTTACGGGGACGTAAACACAAGCGATGTTGAGGGGACACACACAGACATATATATATATGTACATAAATACGACGGGCGTCTTTCAGTTTCCATCTACCAAATCCACTCAGAAGGCTTTGGTCGGCCCGAGGTTGTAGCATAAGACACTCGTCCAAAGTGCCACGCAGTGGGATTGAACCCGGAACCATGTGGTTGGTAAGCAAGCTACTGACCACACAGCCACTCCTACGCCTACATATATATATATATATATATATATATATGAAATTGGTGTCACGTGCTAGGATTTAAAACCACGATAGCGAACGCAAGGAAATTATATAAATCTATAGATTGAAAATGCGTGGTGGCATCTACTATCATAGTACTCTTGTGTTTTTCTCCATCACGACATATGAATGAGAAAGGAATGAAAGATAGATGAAGGAAGAAAGAAAGGAGGGAAAGAAGGAAGAAAGGAAGGAAGATGTGATGGCAGACCGGTTGTGGGATTATTGAAATTCTGCGATGAAAAAAAGGAATCAAACGTCGTGTATGTAAAAGGGAGTTATGTGAATGTATGTGTGTGTGTTTGTGTGTGCAATGGAAGTGGATGGTGAACATTCAACGCTGAAAATAAAAATCAAACAGCTTTTCAACTCTGTGTGAGTATATGTGTGTGTATGTATGCGTGTACAAGGGAGGTGTGTGAACTTTTGTATGTGTGAACCAGCATTATTTCAGTAACAAACGATGATCGATGTCACATCTCAAAAGACAATAATTTGATTTACCATCGATATTGCATCTGTTTTGCTAAAAATAATATTTACAATCACACACACCCCCCGCAAACATATACAAACTCATTAGAGAAAATAATTGTTGCCTGAGTGTATCAAAAATATAAAACGACTACAGTTGAAAGGTATATTATAAAATTGCTAATAAAAGAATTATTAAACTAAAGCCTTGGTTTTGTACCTTATTGATATATAAAATACTACAATTAGCCGTTATTTTTGACGGTACGGGGCCAGCTAATATGTATCAAAGAATTGAAGTGTGTCGTCACGAAATTTACTTCTCAACTCTGTTTTTTTCATTTTTTTCGTGTTCATCCGCACACTGTTGTATCTTAGGCGCAAATGTTTTTTTATACTTGAATAGCCCAGGACTGACTAAATTACTGTCAGATTTCGATGTCGGAAGCCTAATGAACAACTCTTTATGCATCAAAATATATGTGCATATGTGTGTGCGCTACCTGGTCTGTGTGTATGCCACTTCGTCAAGACTTAGTCTGATAGATGTAAACGTGTTGCACTGTAATACAAGCGGTATCGTTTGTTATATATTTACTTGAAAACATTTCCGAGCATGAAAAATTTTGACCTTTCTTAGATGGTCGGTGACAATGAGGGTATGCGGTCGTAGAAAAATTGGCTCAACGACTTCCATGTGACCAGTGCAAGCATGAGAAGGTGGATTATAAAAATCGATGTTAATGATGACTGCGGTGACAACGACGAATGTTGCTAATGATGATGATGATGATTATTGCTCTACAAGAATGATTATAGCTGCTTCCATAGACTCTAAAACGTGTCTATTTATGGTAAAGTTACAGGAGTGATAAACAACATGGGGAAATTCGAATTGAGAGCCGTAGTGACACCAAGTGGAAAATTAGTAGCAATTCATACGTAGATATATCTTTTCTGCAATGCTAACGAATGCATGCATGTGTACACACGCATGCGCACATGCACACACTCACTAATATATATATATATATATATATATATATATATATATATATACGCACACACGCATTCATATCTATAAACATGCGCATATAAACACACATCCACGCACACACGTGCACATACTCATATACATGCACACGGACACAATCATACATACTCACAAGTCCACAAATACTTACATATATGCATGTATACACATGCACAGACACACACACACACACGAACAAACACATACACACAATCACACTAGAATATATACACACATGTACGTGTTCGTGAGTGTTTCATAATTAGAGACCAGAATACATGTGACTACTTCTTGTTATCATCGTACTGAGACGACAGAGGATCTCAACGTCGGTCTTAAATAAAAGCGAACAATATAATGGAAAGAAAAATGCCGAAAATAATTCATCTGACACGCTAATACATTTCAATGGTCAAACGATAGAATTTAGTGTAACGAAGCAAAAATAAAACCCAGTAATATGAATAAGTATAAGAATAGGAACCGGATTAATAAAATGCAGAAATTTGAAAGGACGAAAATACAAATGGGTCGGAAAACTGTCAGGATGCTTATTAAAAGGAAACACCCATTTAGTATAAGATTGCAGGGAAGATTGATAATTATGTTCCACCTAATATATATAGTAAGGTCAATCTGTTGATGAATGCACTTTAGGATATTATTGTGAAACGAGAAAATGATTTCTTATCAAAGTAAGGCCGATTGTTTTTGTTTTCGATTTCGTTGCTATATTTTGCCGCCGCTATTTTCAGGAAAGTGAATCATTTCTGCAAATGAGTTCAGTTTCAGCAAATAATAAAAATAATAATAGTAATAATAATAATAATGATAATAATAATAATAAGAAGAAGAAGAATAGGAGGGAGAAGAAGACCAACAACAATAGCATCAACAACAAAAATCGTTCCTGATTCTCTAAGTCTTCTAAAAATAGTAAATATCTTATCACAGCAAATAAAAGTACGAAGAAATTTTTGTCAGCATTAATGAGATATATATGTTATATAAGATTAGGACAACGAAGGCATTGTGAAATATTTAAAGGGATGCTTTCCTGAGAATAGAATCACAAAATTCACCCAATCACTAAGAATTATTAACAATGAAGTAAAAGTGGGTCAGTGGTTCGCTTATTGTGAGGGCCAAAGTGTTCTTTCCATAATGGATGGAATGAATTGTTAAGAATTGTGACCAGTGTTAAGAATTGTGTACAAGTAGCAGCAGCAGCAGTATTACAGTATTAGTAGTAGTGGTGGTGGTGGTGGTAGTAGTAGTAGTGTCGATAGTGGTGGTAGTAGTAGTAGTAGTAGTGGCTGTAGTGGTGGTGGTGGTGGTAGAAGTAGTAGTAGTGTCGGTAGTGGTGGTGGTAGTAGTATTAGTAGAAGTTGGAGGAGGGAGTGCAGTATTGATGGTTGTGGTAACGGTTGTGGTGGTGTCTGATACATTTGTAGTGGTACTGGTATTAGTTATGGTGGTGACGGTGATAGTGGTGTTTTGTCGTAGTAGGAGGAGGAGAGCAGGAGCAGCGGGGGAGAGGTGGTAGTGTAAGGCTGCAAAAGATATTCGTCACAGGTTACAGAGATCTAAATTGTCTCAGCTTATATTATCCAGTTTCTCATTTATAAAAGAGCAGTGTGAGTTATGTCGAACCGTTAACTGTTACATATACAAACACACACACATATATATATGCGTGTGTGTGTGTGTGTGTGTGTGTATTTGTAGATATATTTCTTTACTACCCACAAGGGGGCTAAACACAGAGGGGACAAAGAAGGGCAGACAAAGGGATTAATTCGATTAATTTATCGACCTCGAAAGGATGAAAGGCAAAGTCGACCTCGGCGCAATTTGAACTCAGAACGTAACGACAGACAAATTACCGCTAAGCATTTCGCCCGGCGCGCTAACGTGTCTGCCAGCTCGCCAGCCTTTCTGCTGTAGTAGTATATACTAATACTGAAGAAACGTAGTGTCATGTGTATGTGGATCTATCAGTTCTACGTTTGATAGAAATATTGGTGAAGATGCATGACTTGGTGGTTAGGGTATTCAGATCCTTATTTTAAAGTCGCGATTTCGATTCCCTGTGACGCGTTTTGTCCTTGAGCAGGTCACTTCACATCGCATTGCGCCAGTCCTCTCAGCTGGCTAAAATGAGTTGAACATGTAACTGAAACAGCCAGCCTTGTCACATCCTGTGTCACGTAAAATCTCTTTGAGAACTACGTGAAAGATACACGAGTCTATACAGTGTTCAGGCACTTGCAGATTAATTTCACGAGCAGGCTGAATCGTTGATCGGATGAACTGAAACCCCGATCGTCTTAACCGACGGAGAGCCACAAGTATAGATTGAAAAGATTTTTAGTTACATGGCTTTACTTATTGTTTCTCTGTATCAATAACACCATTGTGCTTCTTTTAAAGCAGTTGCATTTAATTTCTTTTTAATTGTTATTTTTTCACATTGTCCCCACTCTCATTTTTTTGCTATTGTTTGTATCTTAATCCTGAATATGAACCTGTACTAAAGATTAACAGATCAATAATAATTCAAAGCCATTTAAAATATATCTATTTTGTTATATGCATTGTTTTTATATCTTGGGGATGGAGAAGCATTAAATATCTGTTGGAGTTTTTGTAAAAACGAATATCTTTATTATGATATATACAAAGAACGTGAGTGTCTCCTTGTACGTCTGTGTCTATGGGTAAAACCAGATATATTATGTATACACAAAAAAGACACAACAAAAGCAAATTTCATCAACAACAATCTCAGCAACAGCAACAACAAAACCATTGATCTTTAAATTCTCAATACATCAACGAATTTTTTTTTTCAACTTGAACGTATCCCTATTATATCGATATCAAAGTCTTTCAATGGTGGACTTCAATACATACTAATGCACCAAGCAGCACTCAATATTATTGTTTTAATGCCAAAGTCCTTTTGTACGATTTTGCTTATTCTGTCTTATTATTCTGCTGTCCTAACATAGGAGTATGTAAAAATAGTGTTATTATTTTCTCTTGTCATTGTGTCATTTTCATATTAAAAGATAACTGAAAAAAAAAAACTATACTAGTGATAATGATGATGATGATGAAGTGAAGGAGGATGAGGCGTATTGTTCGTGTTATTCATAATGCTGACAAGCTTAATAATAATAACAGTGATAATAATACTAACAATAGAAATGATAATAATAATAATGATAATAATAATAATAACAACTGAATATTCAATAATGCTTTCATGTTTTCTCGTATCTATTCTTTCAGTATCAATAAATACAAACAGTGATCACTCACTGGTCCATATCTGCATACACACGCGCATACAAATACACACACAAAGACGTAGACATGCACACGCAAATATACACATTTATATGCACACACACACACATACACACACATGCGTGCGCACACAAGCAAGTAGACACGCACAGGCAAACATACATGTATTTATATTCACAAACATACATAGACACACACAGACACACCACACACATATATATACATGCATATATATAATATATATATATACATCTATATATAATATATATAATATAATATATATACAGGTATTCATGCATCGAAATATATGTAGACACACATATATCCATATAACCATATAACATATATATATATGTGTGTGTGTGTGTGTGTATATGGTGTATGTATATGTATATAAATGTATATATATATATATATATACATATATACATATGTGTGTGTATCATATATTATATATATAACACATTTATATATACATATGTGTGTATCCATATATATATATACAATGTATATATATATATACATATACACATTTAATATATCTATATATGTGTATGTATATATTATATATATATATATTATATATATATATATATATACGTGGACACAGATAGGGATGGTTTAGAATGACGTAGAAATTCACAGAGCGCGATGAAAGGAGCTCATACGAGTGAGATATACATATACAATTATAGCAATCAACCCAAGATCAATATCTCGTTCAGACTTACAAACAGTTTGTCAATAAAACCCATTTATGACATATATGTTTTATACATAAGACAAACCTGTACATGCATACACGCACATGTAAGTGCTTGTTCATATATATATATATATATATATACATGCATATATATATATATATATATATATATATATATGATATATATATATGGATTCATATATTTGCATGTGTGTGTATATATATATATATAATGCATCCATATATTTGTATGTGAGTATATATATATATATCTATATATATATATATATGAATATATCTATATGCATCCATATATTTGCATGTGTATGTATGTATGTATATATATATATATATATATGAATATATATATGCATCCATATATTTGCATGTGTATGTGTATATATATATATATATATATATATATATTTATATGTATATAAATATATATATCACGTACATACATATTATGTGTATATATATATGGTATGTATATATATATATTATATGTATATATATATATATACACATGTAAAATCAAAACGCAAATTGAGATTGAGTATGTGCGGGAGGTTTTGGGCTACGTTCTCTAGCTTCCATTTAATGGCGTAAATAATGATAGGTTATTTTGAGGCTGTTGATGATATTATTGAATTAAATACACCGGTGTTTATTTTAGAATGTAATAATATGCTTTTAGCTTCAACCCATGATACTTTATTTGTGGAAACCTCTCAAAGCCATTTCCATGCAAACACTAATGCATAAAATAATTGGGTGTGTCTTGTATCTTTCATTCTAATCAGTGAAAGTTTTACAAATTATTGACTTCTTTACACTGATTCAATATTATGGACGATATTCTTCCAATTTCATCTCTTTATTGATTTATTATAAGACCAGCAATTTGAACAGAGCGGCAAAGTCGATTATATACATATGGACACACATTTGTACGTGTGTGGGCTTGTGTGTATACATACATACATACATACATACATACATGCATATATATATATATATATATATGATTATGTATTACTTGAACTGATTACATCATTTAATGAAAGTCGCAAATTGGATTTGGGAGAAGAATATGAGGTGGAGTATTTTGATACGATGGTTTATACTTTTGATTTATAAAGGCAGCCTCTATTGTCTGGACTGACCTTGTAGACAACAGGGGAAAATATAAATGCTTTAAATCACACTTTATTCTTTTAAAAATACGAAGGGCGTAGTTGTAAAATGAAGTCCGATATAATTTATTGAGTTTGCTTGACAGGCATTGTGGTCCCTAGAGTAAGATATTCCATGATCAAGGTTAATTCGGAGTTAAACGAAGACAATAACGGTTACTCGTCAACATGAATTGTTTTTCCGCATCTCTCTCACCAGTAAATTCACATTAAACTGATACTCAACTTCCCTTCAATCAATTCCTACATGAAATATTTTAATTAATAAAACAAAAATGTTAACTGTTACTCCGGTGACGTCATGGATGTGCCTTAAGTTGCGTGTTTTACTCGTTGCATATACATATGTTTGTGTGTGTACGTGTATCCGCGTGCGTGTGCTTATGTGTGATTTCCTAAAGTGTGGAACATGCCAAAGAGCAGCCGAACGCAGTGCATTCATCATAATAGACATTTCAGCAGTGGTCATTATGTATTTTGTATGACATAGGATCTTCAACTTGTAAGATTGTAGGGCCTGCAAATGACTAGATTTAGGAGCTGCTTGTAGCAGGTCAGCTGATTAAGTGTTCTATGAATCGTTGGCTCAAGAAATCAATAATACGTGATATTAGATCGATAACACATATCTGAGTAGGAAGATATAGGGTATTATATAAACGCCAAATATTAACCGCTGTGTCATTCTACAGACCGAGGCGGGTAACTCTAAATTCAGAAGTAACGGGATTTGGATGTTGTTACTGATCAATTTGAGAAATAGTAGGCAGTTTCTATTAACATAAACGAGGGATTGAGATGTTATAATAACAGTACACTTGTGAAATGAGAAAATAGATTATCATAGTGAGTTGCAGAGATATTATAAAGTATATCGAAATAAAGGTGATGAGTACAATGATGGTGATGAGGTTATTATATGTACATACAAACATTTATATATATATATATATATATATATATATATATATATATGTATGTATAAGGGGAAGGTTCCTTGTGTTGTATGTCTTGTACTCTTTTTTTCGTTGTTTAAGAAAACTGTCCATTTCCTTGGTTTTGTGTTTTCGTTTCTCATTGTGTTCGACGTTTTTTTTTTTTGGTTACCCATATATGCTTGTATATATAAATGTAGAGGTAGGTACGTACATATATGTATGTATATATGCATATGTTTTATTTATTATTTTGTCATATATATATATATATATAATATGAAACCATGGCGACTGAAGAAGAGGAATTTTCCTTGTGTTATATGCCTTGTACTCTATTTTTCGTTCTTTAAGAAAAATGTCCAGTTCCTTGGTTTTGTGTTTGTTTTCGTTTCTCATTGTGTTCGACGTTTTTTTGGTGTCCTGTACCTATATATGCATGTATATATACATATAGATGTAGGTACGTACATATATGTATGTATATATGCATATGTTTTATTATTTTGTTATATATATATATATATATATATATATATACATGTTATTATATATAGAAGGTGGGCATCTATTTGCAGTGTAGTAAATAGTGAAAAAATAGGCATGTAACTATGAATATAGTGTGTAATACACATGTAGGTGTGTATATGTTTGTGTGTTTGTGTAGGGGATTGTTTTGCAGAAACTGTTCCGAAAAAGAAAACCAACCAAATTGGTTGAAGTCACAGCGGGAAGTAAAATATAAGGATGAAGAAAAGAAAAATAAAGATATTTACAATAGGAAAAAAACAATGATAAGAACCAATATGGAAGATGATGTGGTGGGGGAATCATAGAGGATGTGTCAATGGAAGAAAAATAAATAGTGAATGCAACGGCGAGAGACATACTCGATGTTTATTAATGCATGCGATGCTTGAAATTAACCCTTCCGTATATAACAACATTGTTGTTCTACAAAACGATCATAATAATAATAATAATAGTAATAATGATAATAATAATAACAATAGTAATAATGATAATAATATTAATAGTAATAATAATAATAATAACAATAGTAATATTAATAATAACAATAGTAATAATAATAATAATAGTATAATAACAATAGTAATATTAATAATAACAATAGTAATAATAATAATAATAATAGTAATAATATCAATAGTAATAATAACAACAATAATAATAAGAACAATAGTAATAAGAAGAAGAAAAAGAAGAGCAACAGCAAAAAAAAAAAAAAAACAACGGCAACGACACCAAAACGACAGCAATAATACTAATAATAAGAATGATGATGATGAGGAGGACGAAGTCGACGATCATGGCAATATCGTTTCCGTACCTTTTTGCTTTGAGTTCAAATCCAGGCGAGGTTTTAGTTTTGGTTTTTAATACTTTCGGGGACGTTAACATAAATAAATACCAGTTGAACATTTTGGTCGAACTAATCTATTTATCTCCTCCACCTAAATTGCTAGACCTGTACCGAAATTTTAAATTATTGTTTATCATTATTTTTATTATTGTTGTTGAGGTAGTGGTGGTGGTTTTGGTGGTGGTGCTGGTGGCGGCGACGGTGGTCGTTGTTGCTATTGTGGTGATGGTGATAGTAGTAGTGGTGGTGATTGTGTTTTGTCAATAAATAAATTTTTATGCGAAATTTGTTTTATTGCTTCATGCACATAAAGTACATACACAACCAATGACAAATCACACACACACACACACACATGTATGTGTATATGTGTGTGTATATGTTGACATAGTCATATATTTGCTTATACATACATGCCGGTATATCTACACACACATCTACAAATATATCCATACACAAACAATGACAAATCACACAGACACACATGTATGTGTATATGTGTGTGGTGTGTATATGTTGACATATTCATATACTTGCTTATACATACATGCCCGCTGTGTATATCTACACACATACCCACAAATCACACAGACACACACATGTATGTGTATATTTGTGTGTATATATTGACATATTCATATATTTACTTATACATACATGACTGCTGTGTATATCTACACACATGCCCACAAATATATCCATACACATGTATGAATATATATGTTTAAATATATGTGTGTATGTGTGCATCATATGTATTTGTTCTCGTGAGTGCACTTGCATGAAATTTCATTAAACTTAAAGTATATAAAATTTAGAGCAACCACAATCAAATCAAGCCGAACGTGGTAAACAGGCTATAGAAACAAACAAAAACAAGAACAACAACTTCAGCAACAACCACAGCAAGTGCAACAACCACAAAGATACAAACAAACAAAAATTTGCAAATATCTTCGCTGCATAAATGTCTGTTATAAAGACGCTATGGATGGAGAAAGCACGTACTGTTTATTGAATTGTATCAGATTAATTTCAATTCCGCTAAACCATAACGAACCCTTAAAAATATTGTACTTGGAGGATCTTGTTCCAGTTTTGCTACTCGGTCTTTCAGTTCGTGTTAATGCGCATGTCGATCGTGCTTCCTATCTGACAAAATTTTAAATGATTTTAATTTTCTTTATATTTTTTTCTTTCTTTTGTTGCTGTTTTATCCTCTTTTTTTTGTTGTTGTTGTTGTTGCTCTTTTGCATTCCGATGTTGTAATTGTTGTTGTTTTACCCCTCGGTGACCTCAGCTCCTAGAGGTCTTTCTGCGTTAATGAAGATATGAATGTATGAGACTGGCTGACTAATATCCACTACTACTACTACTACTACTATACTACTACTACTACTACTACTATACTCTTACTACTACTACTACTATTAATACAACTACTACTACTATTACAACAACTACTACTAATATTACTACAACTACTACTATTACTACTACTATACTACAATGGTTTTCGGTAAGAAGGGATATGCAATGTGTAGTTATGAGATAGCAACAAAACCTCCGAACAATCATATTACACCATCCCACAAAACAACACGTGGGACTGGGTTTGGTGGGAAAAATGAAAATTTGAGACAGGATGGTCCCGGGCGGAATATATCATTGAATATATTTCTGCTCTGTTAATATTGGTTTGATTCAAGGCGGTAAGCTGGCAGAAATGTTAGCACGCCGGGCGAAATGCTAAGCGGTATTTCGTCTGCCGCTCCGTTCTGAGTTCAAATTCTGCCGAGGTCGACTTTGCCTTTCATCCTTTCGGGGTCGATTAAATAAGTACCTGTTACACACTGGGGTCGGTATAATCGACTCAATCCATGTGTCTGTCCTTGTTTGTCCTCTCTGTGTTTAGCCCCTTATGGGTAGTAAAGAAATATGTATTTCGTCTGTCTTTACGTTCTGCATTCAAATTCCGCCATTATCCTTTCATCCTTTCAGGATCGATAAATTAAGTACCAGAGGCGTACTGGGGTCGATCTAATCGACTGTTCCCCCTCTCCAACAATTTCGGACCTTGTGCCTAGATTAGAAATGAATATTTGTTTAACTCTAAGCAACAGCAGAGGATACACACATAGGAATATAATATATACAGACTGTGATTTACACTACCATTATACATACACTTCTTTAATATTGCCATATATATATATATATATATATATATATATATATATATACCCACTTCAACATATATGTATGGAGATATATTTATGCATACATATGTGTCTGTGTCTGTGAGTATGCATGAATGCATATATATATATATATATATATATATATATATGTATGTATGTGCGTATGTATATATAATATATATTATATAATATATATATATATATATGCATGAATAAACACTCACACACATGTATGTTCGGTATGTGTGACTGTGTATATGTATGACTGTGATGCTATAACTGGCTGTGGTACTCCGTCTTACTCAAAATGCATTATACAAAACAAGGCATATAAAACAAACAGGCAATAAACTCTAAGAGATCTAGTGCCAAATGTAAACAAATAATAACAAGATAAAGAAAGATATCATTAAAGATATAACTGACAGCAGGATGAGATGCACACACGAATAAGAGCTACGCTTCAAGAAAACAAATATAAAAATACATAACTATTTTCTCAACCGTTTCAATTTAGATAGGTGAGGGTAAATCACTGCTGTTATAGAAATCATAGGAGTTAAGACTCGTGCTTAAGACAAGGTCATACTACTTAAATCTATTAAGATGTTTGATTGAAAAGGAAAGACGTGTGTGGGTGTAAGACTTTTTACATCAATCCATATTGGAATGTTTTGTCAGTGAAGTGAATTGTAAGGAAACAATTGAAGTCAGTTTGTTCAATATTGGTTCCGTATCCTGCTTCACAGCTTTTCCCACATCTAGAATTTTGGAATTACCATCATTCCTTCCTGCAAATTTTCATTGTGTGTGTATGTGTGTGCGGGTTTTGCAACATCTCAACAGAACAATTGGTATTTTACAGAGTCGAGTAGTGTTGTCTATAGCTGCTTTAATGATCGTGTATTAGAAATAAAAGAGAAACGTAAATAAAACTAAGCATTAGCTGGCTTGGTTGTAGGAAAAGCTAATGGAGGGGATACTAGTTACAAAAGAATAATAGACTTCGTATGTGTATATATATATATATTTTTTTTTTCGACCTTGCCTTTCATCCTTTAAAAAAGAGTGGAGGCGCAATGGCCCTGTGGTTAAGGCAGCGGATCCGCGATCGTAGGATCGAGGTTTCGATTCCTAGACCGGGCGCTGTGAGTGTTTATTGAGCGAAAACACCTAAAGCTCCACTAGGCTCCGGCAGCGGGGTGGGTGGCGATCCCTGCTGTACTCTTTCGCCGCAACTTCCTCTTACTCATTTTTTCTGTTGGCCTGCTCGCTTAGCCAGCGGGGTGGCATCATTTGAAGGCGAAAACAATGCGAAGCGCATTTTGACCAGCGATGTGTTGCAACATCTGATAGCCTGGTCGGTCATGTGATATATATATATAATATATATATATATATATATGCTTACATACATGCATGCATATATATATATGTATACACACACACACACTCACCCCCCCATATATATATATATATATATATAGCCGGATTATTTCAGTAACCCTCTACCAATTCCTCTTAAATGGTTTTAGTCAGTCCGAAGGTATAGTAGAAGACACTTGCCTTAAAGTGCCACGCATTGGGACAGAACTTGAAGCCATATGGTGGGGATGTAAACTTCTCGCCACAACAAGGACGGACATTTTGTTTTTGTTTGAGTGGCGGATTTGTGTCTTATATATACCATAAAATACGTTGAATTCTCCCCTTTATATTAGTCATCACGAAGTACAACCAGTAAATGCCTGCTGAGCCATACCTAATAGGCCGGGCATATTTTCGCACAAAGTCCAAAGGCTAGTTTGAACCACGAAACGTGCATCTAAATGATCATTTGGAAACATAACCATAAACCATGCGACAGATCAAGGAAGTAGTCAAATCATTTTCTTTGCTGTGTCACACTTTCTCTACTTCTTTATAGTAAGCGACCAATTGGGTGTTAACTAAATTAGAATGCGTACTGTCGAGCAATCACCAGATTTTATCTTTGATTTGTATTGTTTTATGTATCGCTGTCTTAATTATTTACATTTCAAATCCCATAAATAAAGGCAATAGCTTCTCAATTGGTGATCAGATATCTCTGTCAATGATTACGCCATTGTATTAACAATACGTGTTGAAGATTAGTAACTTACAACTCTACTTCAATTCAAATTTATTTGCGAAATTTGCGCTGAAATATACATAAGAACACACGAGCACCAATATATACACAGAGGGAGAACTTCAAATATATATATATATATATATATATATATATAACATACATAAAGATACATACATACATACACACACATAGATACACATAAGCATATATATAGTGAGAGACAGGGAACTGTGTGTAAATTATGTGCGTATGTGTATTATTATGAATATATGCTTTAATCTATGAATATGTATAATATATATATATACACACACCACACACACACACACACACACACATATATATATATATATATATATATATATATATATATATATATCCACACATGTATATTTATATGTATGTATGTATGTATATAACACATAACGGGGCACTAACGGTAATAGCTGTCTAACTTCCACAAATAGGGGTTGAATTTCATAGCTGAGGTCAGAGAATGATATGTTTAATAGCGCCAATGTTGATGGATGTTAAATAGCGTCTTACCGAAATTACTTGAACGTCAGAAGAGAATGCGAAATAGTTTACAAATGTGGTCAACGTATGCGTGCGATAAAGCAACTCATAAAACCCCAACTATTGATTTATTTACCGAATAGTCCTTGTGTTCCTAGAGTTTTAAAGCATAATTTATTTTCCTTTTTGTTTTTCTTTTACTGTCTGGTTGCTGGTGTTGCTCAGCCATAGGTCGACGAATAGAGCAGACATTTCATCAAGTGAATTATGGATAGACAGTTCGCTCTTTTGAACAAAGATCTAACGCGATTTAATCCAGAGATTCTTTCTTAAAATGTTGGTTTGTTTCATGAAATATTTGCTGCTATTTCTAAGACCCTGAATAACTACATACAGGAATATCCCTTGTTTCCTAATGATGCTAGTATTTCTTATTTCATGTTCATCAAGTAAGTAGATCTGCAAAATCAGAAGAACCTACGCGCTCTGCATTACGTGATACTCTCAGACCAAGGTTTCTGGATTGTTACACAGCCTCAGTATCAACTAATCACCGGCGAGTGATTATATATATATATAATATATATACTTTAAAATTTTTTAGGCCACGGTCATGCTGGGGCACCACCGTTGAATGAGCTACACTAATATGTCAATCCACCTCTGATACGTGGCACTTGGTCAACAAGGGATTTCGATGCTGGTGCCCGCATCTGTATCTCCTGTCGTGAGGTAGGTTCATCTGAGACACCCGACAAGAAGAGATCCAGTTTAGCTTTAAAGAAACCCACATCCACACCATGCAAGTTTCTCAGGCATTTAGGGAGGATCTTAAAGATCTGTGGTTCTCTGAAACCCAAGCTGTTGCTGTAGCTGGTCCTGTATTTTGATGGTGAATATATATATCAGTACCTTGTTCTTTGCTTTTCCGGTCGCTATGACAATTTCCCTCCTATTGTGTGCAAAAGAGGATGATAATGATATTATCATTATTATTATTATTATCGTCGTCGTCGTCGGCGTCGTCGGCGTCGGCGTCGTCGGCGTCGTTGTTGTTGTTGTTGTTAATATTAAGTTTGCGCATATGTGTGTATCTCCGTATGTTTATATAAGCAAATAATCATTGCCTGATTATATATTTACATATGTATGTATGCGTGTAAACACTTAAGAACATGTATATATACAGTCAATTATGTATAAATGTCTAATGTAGCTGAAAACAACACCGTATGGGGGAGCGCATTGTCGATATTATTGATCCTTCTGCTCAAATGGTCCTTATTTCATCGACCCTGACTTGATGAAAATAAAAAAAAAATAATTGATTTAAGCAAAGCTCATAACATAACGCCAGAAAACACAAAGCCCATATATATATTAATTGCATGCGTACATAAAATATTTTATGTGCATGAAGTTAAGCGAATGTGTGTTCTTTCTCTATAAAGGAAGACAGCAATTAAAATAAATTATTACAAAACTGGGGCGGAGGGAGCATAAATTATGCGTGTGTGTTTCTGTGTTTGTCTATGTGTGTGTTTCAATGTGTGTGCACGTAAGAGTGTATGCATGTCTGTAAATATCTATGTATATATATATATGTATGTGTGTATGTATGTGTGTATGTATATATGTATGCGTGTGTGTATATATGTATATGTGTGTGTATATATATGCATATATATATGTGTGTATATATGTGTATATATATGTGTGTGTATATATGTGTATATATATGTGTATATATGCATATATATATGTGTGTGTGTGTATATATATATATATGTGTGTGTGTATATATATGTATATATGTGTGTGTGCATATATATATATGGTGTGTGTGTGTGTATATATGTGTGTATATATATGTATATATGTGTGTGTGTATATATGTATATATATGTGTATATGTATGTGTATATGTATGTATGTATATATGTATGTATATATGTATGTGTATATGTATGTGTATATGTATGTGTATATGTATGTGTATATGTATGTATGTATATATATGTATGTATATATATATATATAAAATAAAAGATGAGTAACGATAATAGAAGCGCATTCATACAATGTTATACACACCGTAAATACGCAGCATAAAAACGGTGCTTTCATTGTTATCCGCAATCATTAAAGTTTATGTTATAATTCATTCTTATCTTCTACCTCAAATTAGACGTTGAGTGCTTTTCTTGTATTGTATGTAGAGGAGCATAAAGTAAGGAAGTCTATTCGCAGCAGAATGATTTACTGTCCTAAACGAAATCTAGGTCACAAAATGCACACTGGCTTTGCAAATAAATATACTGATCCTTGCATTGTAATTATTGAAAGTTGTTTGTTGCGGTTCCTTAACGATTAGGTGCACGAAAGCAATGTAATTTCGCCAGAAACGACATATAATAAATATGTACTTTGTCGAAACCGTTCTTGGAGATCAGCTGGGTTGTGTGGTGCTGGTACGTAGCATATTATGTACACGTGTCTGTGAGATTCTCTGAGTATATGTGAGAATATTTTTGTTCGTCGGATGTTCAACAATGCCTACAATTACCGGTGTTTTCATTTCAGTTATCTTCTACTAATTGCATCCTTTCATGTACGCCCGTTTCTCACTCTTTTACAATAAACCTACTCGCATACATGTACCTACGCTACCGGACGTACACACACAAAAGTCGAACGCTTAAATTCGAATGTTCACCAGCGAAAGTGTTGGAAAGAAACACATACATACAAACTGATGTATCTACATATACTTACACAATTAGATCGAGATACAAGCATGCACACACAACACACACACACAGAGTCAATGACGCACACACACACACATACAAACACATGCACACATGAGCACGCGTAAAGAGAATCACTCACTCGCACATATAACGCTTGTTTTAGTTTTTATTATTTTTTCAATAGTTTCTGCTGCAAGATTATGGTCATGGAAAGACGTAGTTTCCGTTATATTTGGGACAGAATAATGGAAATCAATCGTTAAGGTCAATCAATTTGACATTGTATTTGTTCATCGTTTGGCAATTGTTTCATTTATATACATACATATGTTTATTTATTATATATATATATATATATATATATATACACGTGTGTGTGTGTATGTATGTATATGTATGTATCTGTATGTACGTGTGTGTATGTGTGTGTATGTATGTATATGTATGTATATGCATATGTATATATATATTTGTATGTATATGTATATATATGCACATATATATGTGTATATATGTGCATATATATGTATATGCATATATATATTATATGTGTGTATATATATATATATATACATATACACACACAGACACACATACATACATACATACATTTATATATATATATACACACACATACATAAATACACACACACACACACACACACACGTATATAGTGCGTAAACACCGTTTCATTGTTGCAGTTTCGTTCTCATTTCAGTGATTTTCCTTGTCCTAACATCATATATGTTTCTATTTCATCCTTATTTTGTATCAACTAAATGACTGCCTGCTTATATAATGTGTATACTTACATATATATCTACATACCAATAATGTGTAAACGCTCACAAATTCATACTTATATTTGTATATTTTCATACCTACATACATACATATATATATATATATATATATACATACATTCATACATATTTACAAATTGGTGTTGTGTAGTTTTACATAGTATATAGTGTTGCTACATTTCATTGAATCTGGAAGGATGGAAGGCAGCCAACCTCGAGCTCAGCATGATTCGAACTCAGAATTCAGAGCGTTGTGGATATAAAAGCAGAAGAAATATTAAATAGGTTAATGAATTAGTTTTCTTCCTTGTGTAATTGTATGACGGAAAGGAAAAACGACAAACAGTATTAGGGTGTTAATTCCTATTTTTGTTTTCTTCCTTCTTAACACAAATTGCATTGTTTATCTGAAACAAGCATGAAGAATTAGTGTACAAGAACAAATATGTGGAATGCATAATAAAAACAGAAAGATACATTTGGACTAAACCAATAACAAATAGAACTAATAAAGAAAATTAACATAAGAGGCCTTGAAATGGTGTTGAATTGCAGAATGATTACTGAGTTGCAGAAAATAGTAGAGGTGAGAATTTTAATTTAAACAGCACCTTGATAAATTACGATAAAGAAGGAAGGAAAACAATAATTTCCATTACAAAGAATAGATTTTTTTTTGTGAAAAAAAAAATGCACAAGATTATGCACACATACATAATAAATATTATCAAATAAGAAAATAAAAATGATAATAAACAAAAGCATACAAAAATAATGTGCAAAAAAGTTTTCAATAATTAACCTAAAAATTAAAAGTAGAATTCTTCACCCTTTGAATATATTAGGTCCTTACCGAAGTTAATCTAATTTTTTTTTTTTTTTTTTTTGTACTTGTTTCAGTCATTTGACTGCGGCCATGCTGGAGCACCGCCTTTTAGAGTGGTGAAAGAGTACAGCAGGGATCACCACCATCCCCTGCCGGAGCCTCGTGGAGCTTTTAGGTGTTTTCGCTCAATAAACACACACAACGCCCGGTCTGGGAATCGAAACCGCGATCCTCCGACCGCAAGTCCGCTGCCCTAACCACTGGGCCATTGCGCCTCCAGAGCTAGAGGTTACTTTAACATTTATGGAATTAATATATTTGATTACACTGTCGGCAAGTATTTCATTGCTAATTTAATAAATCTACCTAAAACTTTGTATTATGCAAACTCAGCAATTTGTAGGAGAACTGAACGAAACGAAACATATCTTCTTCATGTTCTTCTGTTATATCTTCCTGAGATGAGAAAGATTATTGTAAATACGGTTTTACGAGTCTCCAAGTAATCTGCCGAGAGAAAAGACGAACGTTATCTTCAGAGCGGCGTCCTTGATTCTTCTGACTCAACTGACTGTTAAATGCAGCCACGTTCAGGCGTTGTTGTTAATCTACGAGAAGGATTCCTGTACAACATATTCCATTCCATCTAACATAGCAGCCTGCTGTTCGTAAGAGGGTTCTAAGAATGGAGACATCAGGTACTTCCTACATAGGGTCCTATCAGAAGTAACATCATAAAAATTTTCCATTGGATACCAAAGCGTGACCATTTCAACATTATCCAACAATTTTTGAACACTAATTTAAGAGATGAGTAATTCTTCCAAGAGCATAGCCCTGCGCTTAGTTAAATAGTCAGTTGAAAGGCGGATTAACCATTGGCTGTAGAGTTAGCTTGTGGTCAGTGCAGTATTTAGTGGACAAATAAAATGACCAGTCATTTGAGTATTGCAGTCTATATTGACGTGACATCAAAAGATTAAGATGTTCACTCTACAATTTCTATATATCTCGAAGCTATATATATATATATATCTTCAAGCATACGGGAATGCAATAAATCATTGATCGCAGGAATAATTAAAAAGAAAGCAAATGTGTTCTCCGAAAGTACTCTAAGAATTCCTCATAGGTTTTAGTCATTTTCGACCTTGTCGGTAAATACAGTCAATCCTTTACTGCCAGATTTAAGATGAGTTTCAAAAGTAATGAATTATAGTGAACGAACACTGTATAGTATGGCTGCTTCGTTATACAATGTTACCCTCTCCACCGCCAAGGAAAATAACACGTATAGATAGTGAGTCACTCCTAAATTTCCGAGGCCGCTAGAAGCTTTCTAAAATTGCTGCATAGAGCTATGATAACTAGACATATGCCAAACTATAATAATATTTAAATATTACTTTTACACTAGGTGATTGATGTCGATGTTCTATGTGGCCATCAATATTCTTCTTAGATCAGGCGAGAGCGAATATATTTAGCCACTCTCTAACCCAATGTTTTGTACTTTATCGATTTATCATTAACTGTCAGATAACTTCACCCAAAATATTATTATAGCGTCTGCTGCTACGAAGCTTTATTTTTATTATTATCACCGTGTTTTCAACAGTTTTATGCGAGTTTCTAATGCAACATAAGATGCACCTTCATATTCCTGGTGTGTAAGTAGCACTGTCTGTTAGGAATATAGACGTGTGATTCTATTCTGTATCACTGTTACATAGCTGTGAGATTGTTGTACTTTCTTGTTCTCTCAGTCGTTATATCTCTATTTCGAACATTGTAGAAGCGTACACCATTATACTGGCTAGTATTCTGTGGTTCCTATATGCTGTGTTTACCATCAACGGGGTTGAATGCCTGCGTAGAGCAACTACTCTGTAGTAATTCTTAGACCCCCTTCGGTCATGAATGACCATGGGATTGCACCTAAAAAGTTACCCTCCGAGGTACAAATCTGGGCAAGGTTGTTTATGGAAGACCAGCAGTTGCCCATGTATACCAGCCTCCCTTCACCATGACACCGATGTTATCCAAGGGAAAGGCAACGGTCGATACAGCATGGCACCAGTGACGTCGCAGCTCATTTATTAACGTGCAGGTGGCCGAGCACTTCACAGACACGTGTACCCTTAACGTACTTCTTGGGGAGATTCAGCGTGACACAGTGTGACAAGGCTGGCCCTTTGAAATACAGGTACAACAGAAACAGGAAGAATGAGAGAGAGAAAGTTGTGGTGAAAGAGTACAACAGGGTTCACCACCAACCCCTGTCGGAGCCTCGTGGAGCTTTTAGGTGTTTTCGCTCAATAAACACTCACAATGACCGGTCTGGGAATCTAAACTGCGATCCTACGACCGCGAGTCCGCTGCCCTAACCACTGGGCCATTGCGCCTCCACTCTGTAGTAATATAATATCATTATTTGGCAAACATGTAGAATGCGTTTGTGGGGTTCTTTTTTCTGTCTAGAATGTAGGGTGTTTATTATGATTACGTTTTGTACTGTTAGTTGTTTATTGTGAACAGCATGTGTTTGTATTTAGTCTTGCTTCTCCAGCGTATTTACTGTTTGAGGTTTTCTGTTTGTATATAGCAGCGCTTCGATAACGTATTTGCTTTGTGAGGTATTCTGTTTCATTCGTTGGTTATTCTATGTGTTGTGTAAAGATGCTTTAATATTTGATCTACGCGGCTGAACTGAATACATATTGCACAAGTTCTGCCTAAAAGGGCTATTTTTATTGAATCATTGCGAGCCCTTATATTTGTTATATTTTGGTCATTTCTTTTTATCATATTGTTTTAGCTATTTTTATTACTGTTTGTATTTTCAGGTCCTACATTCTG
>NC_043017.1:27840845-27860845 GCF_006345805.1 Octopus sinensis
GACATTCAACCGATAATAAAGACAACGGGAAACAAGTATTATTTATTTCACAAAAGAAAGAAGAATGGATGACACATAACGCAAAGGAACAGACGCAAATCATACCAAAGGTGGTATATGATTGAAGGATTCATTAATTTTGCGTTATATTTAGAGCTCATATACTGTCAAAATTCAGTTTTCTCTTATCATTGTGGGGTCAATAGTAGCTAATTGTTTGCCTCGGTGACATTTTGTGTGTCTTCCACCAGTTCATTAAAGAAGAATATGATAAATGTACATTGATGCACCTATATTCATTCGTATGGTGCGTAGCAGTTTCAATAGGCGCAGGAGTGGCTGTGTCGTAAGTGGCTTGCTTACCAACCACATGGTTCCGGGTTCAGTCCCACTGCATGGTATCTTGGGCGAGTGTCTTCTGCTATAGCCCCGGTCCGACCAATGGTTTGTGAGTGGATTTGGTAGACGGAAACTGAAAGAAGCCTGTCGTATATATATATATATTATATATATATATATGTGTGTGTGTGTGTGTGTGTGTGTGTATATATATATATATGTGTATGTGTATATATGTTTGTGTGTCTGTGTTTGTATCCCTAGCATTGCTTGACAACCGATGCTGGTGTGTTTACGTCCCCGTCACCTAGCGGTTCGGCAAAAGAGACCAATAGAATAAGTACTGCGCTTACAAAAGAATAAGTCCCGGGGTCGATTTGCTTGACTAAAGGCGGTGCTCCAGCATGGCTGCAGTCAAATGACTGAAACAAGTAAAAGAGAGTAAGAGTATGTCTTGAAGTATGACGGCCCATGCAAAAATACAGACGAAAGGAAAATATTGCAGTAAGCTTCCGATAAGAAAAAGGAAAATCTGCTTTGCTGGACAATGTCCGAGAAGTAAAGAGACATTTTGAAAAACTCTGTTTGCAGTCACATCGGTAAAAAGTTCTACAGATGACCATGGATGTTTAGGAAAGGAGTCACCAATTCATCGAATATACAAACAGGTGTAGAGCTACAGTCATGCGAATTCGAGAAAATATGATGGTGCGGACGATGATGGAGATGAGGACTACGTTGGTGATAATGATTACGATGGCGGTTATTGTGATAAGGATATAGTTACCGGTTATCAAATTAGAAGTGGCTGTGTGGTAAGTAGCTTACTTATCAACCACATGGTTCTGGGTGAAGTCCCACTGCGTGGCAAATTGGGCAACTGTCTTCTACTATAACCTCGGGGCCGACCAAAGACTTGTGAGCGGATAATATATATATATATATATATATATATATAATGTGTGTGTGAATCTGTGTTTGTCTCCCACCCGCAACATCGGTTTCCAAGCGATAGTGTGGTACAAACACAAGCACAGACACAAACACATACACACACACAAACACACACACTCACAAACACATACACGCACATATACGACAGGCTTCTTTCAGTCAGTTTCCGTCTATGAAATCCACTCACAATCACTCTGTCGATCCGAGGCTATAATAGAAGACATTTGACCGAGGTGCCTAGCAGTGGGACTGAACCCGTAACCATGTGGTTGGTAAGCAAGCTACTTACCACATAGCCACTCCTGTGTTTCAATCTTCGAGGTCTATAAAAAACAAGTACCAGTCGAGCACTAAATTCGATACTAAAGTATCTTTCCCACAAAAATCTATTTGCCATTTTCAAATATTTCAAACGAATATGATTCTGTGTTTGGACCATGTCAGAGGAACTTTAAAGAAAAAGATTAATTCTTTAACTAAGAAGAATGCAACTCGAATTTGTGAAACATTTTGTTTAAGTCGTAGCAGGAGGTAAAAAAATGAGAAAGGAAGGACATTTGCGAGAAAGCATTACATCGACAAAACTTTAGGTAAACATCAATTTATTGTTTGTACAAAAATATATAGGAAGATCTGCGAGTCAATCTCACTAAAATGCAGGGAATACCCATTCACTGTTTGTGTATGCAGAAAGAAGGAAGTAGCACTACGTTGTGTTTCAAAGCAGAACATTTTGTAATAAAGTATTATGCATTTACAAAGCATATTAGAACTAAAACGACGGTCAAAGCACTTTCGAATGTAAGAAAACTGGAAACGTCTAAGTTACTAGATCTGAAATGTAACCCAATAAATCCTAGTAGGCTGTGAAGATGACGACAAGAGAAAGCTACACAGATGCTGCATCCAAATCCTCGACACACAATTGATATGTATATATAATTATCTATCTGTATATATGCACACAAACACACACATATATTCATATATACACATATGTATATATATATATACATATATCACATACATATATGCACATAAATGTATATATATATATATATATCTATACAGACACACTTATATATGTATATACATACATACATATTATGTTTATGTATATGTGTGTGTGTGTAAATACAGAGAAAGAGAGAGCGACAGAAAGTGAGAGCCGCTTTCATAAATGAGATGCTATCAGCTTGAGTCAATTTCTGTCATCTGTTGATTAAAAATAAAATATATATATATATATACACTCATGTTTTTCACAAGACGAAAATACAGACACCCATACAGAAGACGCACACACATATACATAAAATGCTTATATATGAATGTATGTATTTGCACATGACCGAGTGTATGTGTGAATGTGTGTGGAGTGTGTATGAATTCTTTGTGTTTGCATACTGACATATACACTGTCAGCTGTCTTAGACAGAAGAAAAAAATATCTTTTATTTCGACATAACTGCATATATCCTATGCACGTTTCAAGTCACAATCTTCTGTCGTGACCTCACGTTTGTTTTTGTTCCAGAGGCCATTTTTAAATAGATACCACTTTCGTTGCAAATTCTCTGTAGGTGAAGGAGGAATTTTCACGTGTACATATGTTTTGGTTTCCATTATATTTTCCCTTTTTAACATATTTATTATGTTTCTTGTGCTAATTTTTTCAATACATTTTTTGCTTCTTTTTTAACCAGTCGTTATGTATCAACGGAATAGACCACGGAGGAACATCACGTTTCATCCAATTTGTAGTCAAAATTTTTGAAATATATAAAAAACATATAAAATGTTATACGGTACATCTTCCCGATTCAAGTGCATTCAAATATGGTTTTCTGTACGTCTCAATATACATATTTACATGTGTAGACATACATATAACGTATACATGTATGTATATATGTATGTATGTATGTATGCATGTATATGTGTGAGTGCGTTTGTGTGTGTCTATGCACACGTGTCTGTGAATTGTGATATATATTTCTTTACTACACACAAGGGGATAAACAGAGGGGACAAACAAGGACAGACAAAATGAATTAGTCGATTACATCGACCCCAGTGCTTAACTGGTACTTAATTTATCGACCCCGAAAGGATGAAAGGCAAAGTCGATCTCAGCGGAATTTGAACTCAGAACGTAACGGCAGACGAAATACGGCTTCGCATTTCGCCCGTCGTGCTACCGTTTCTGCCAGTTCGCCGCCGTCCATATATATGTATGTGCATATATATATATATATATATATATGTATGTGTATATATATATATATATATATATATATATATATATATATATTATATCCATGTATCCATCGTTCAATTTATCTATATATCCCTTGGTGTATATATTTATATATATATATATATATATATATGCAACGATATAAATACATATATACATACATGCAAATATATATATATATATATATATATATATATATGCAACGATATAAATACATATATACATACATGCAAATATATATATATAACGATATAAATACATACATGCAAATATATATACATACATACATACATACATACATGTGTGTGTGTGTATCGAACTCCAATTTGGATAAACTAATGTACTTCAGCGGTATAATCCATCATGAAGAGAAGAAACGAAAATATTCAAAAAATAATGCATTAATTAAATAGCACAACAATATTTTATATCCTAAAACCGATTTTACCAACATCCACTTAAGGCTTCTAATATTAATTCTACATTTCAAACTAATGTATGTCTCTCTATATACAAAGTTAATTACATATATTTTAAAATTCATCTCTAATTATATTCTGAGTTTATTAAGAGAAATTGACGTGACATTTTCTCTAAATTGTAGATAAGGAAATGTATTTTTTTTTGTTTATTTGTTAGTTTTATACTCGCACTATTTTTTCAAATGTAATTATTATTTTTATTTATTATTATACTTATCATCCTCATATTCATCAACAACTTCCTCCTCCTCCTCCTCACCATCATCATCATCGTCATTATCATATCATCATCATTCTCATCGTCATCACCATCACCAACGTCGTCATCATCACCATTATCATTTTTATTGTCAATCATATTAATAATAATAATGATGATCAAAACAATAACAACAACAATTAGAAGAATAACAATAATAATAATAAATGATATTAATGATAATAATAGTAGTAGTAGTAGAAGTAGTAGTAGTTGCAGCAGTAGTAATAATAATAACAATAATAATAATAATAATAATAATAATAATAGTAATACATATTATTATTATTAATATTATTATTATCATTATCATTAGTATTATCATTATTATTATTATTATCATTAGTATTATTATTATCATTTGTATTATCATTAGTATTATCATTATTATTATTATCATCATTAGTATTATCATTATTATCATTATCATTATTATTATCATTAATATTATTTTAGTTATTCATATACTTGTTTTTTGTCAATAATATGGATTTTGATGTTGCTATCATTATTTAAATTATTTCAATTTCTCGTGTTTTTTTAAATTTCGTTTTCTGTTATTTATCCTTTTTATTTCTTATAATTCTTAATCACGTCAATGTAGACGTTCCCAGACAAATCCCTAAACGAAACGATACAGTCGTTCTGTCTTTGCTCTGAATTACTCTTAATTGAATATATATTACTGGTGTCTGCCAGAATGTCTCAGCAGGTGAATACATTTATACTTAAAATATCGAAATTTAAATTAGCAGCTTTCATCAACACTCCTTTTCTCTTAATCCTTGTAGCAACTTGTTTATTTTCTATAAATGCATGTATAAATGTATATGTTTAATATATATATATACGATCATACACGCATACGTACGTGCGTACAAACGTATAAACATTTTGAAAGACGAGTAAATATGCGGGAACTTAAATAGATAGCGGTATATTACTACATCTGTCTGCTTATGTGGGTGTGGATGTACACGAAAAATTATTTAATAATAAAACTTTCGAAATATTCTTTGAAAAATATTCTACAGACTCATTTGATGATAGAAATAGGAATTTTGTCAGTTCGCGTTATATATATATATAATATTATAAAATATGAATTAGAGATAAAACCACTATTATGCAAATCACACAGTGATAGACATAAACCAATACATAAATATATTGTATATTATTTGCTATTTACGTATTGGTTTCTGTCTTATCACTGTTTGAGTTGCATAATAGTGGTTTTATCTCTAATTCATAGGTTATATATGTATACTGTGAAATTTGATTTAATTCTGAATTGAATTTTTCCCTGTAAGTTTGGAGCTATACTCCCTAATATTATTATATATAATATTATATATAATATACATATGTAAATATGTATATACATGTATATACATATATATTTTTTTTCTGAGGTCGACTTTGCCTTTCATCCTTTCGGGGTTGATAAATTAAGTACCAGTTACGCACTGGGGTCGATGTAATCGACTTAATCCGTTTGTCTGTCCTTGTTTATCCCCTTGTGGGTTGTAAAGAAATAAATATATATATATATATTTATATAATATATCTATATGTATATATATATATATATGGGTCTGTGTGTTTATTATAAGTTGTGAATTCAGAGAGCCTTGAGAGTATCAAAGAAAGCCGCTCAGTGATTCAATACAGGGACATATAACCTAGTGTCTTCATGCATTTCAAATCTAGAAGATCCGATTGTTAAAACTATTTTACGAGTAGTACATGCTCTATAAAAGTCGGAAATTATGAGGTGTGAACATACATGTATATATAAATTTACATGTACAAATAAATTTAGTGTAACACATGTGCAATACACATTGTGGATTAACTTCACTGAATAGGGTTTGTCAAAGGAATTCGTACATATATTCTCATAGTAGCGTACTCAAAACTGTTAACATATATCCACAAGATTATTAAACAACAATGCGTTTTCAATACAGAGGATATAGGTCGGTTTCAGAGCTACCACCGGATGGCTAGTGGTGAATACGTTGGTTATATTTCAATATGTCGTAGATATCATCGATGCGTATGTTTTCTATGGTTGAATATGCAAAATAAATGTGTATGTGTGTGTTTTGTGTGTATGCAATTATGTACCTTCATATATACATGTAGATATGTGTATGTCTGTCTGTGAATATGTAAAAGTGTGTTTATATATATATATATATATATAATATATATATATATAATATATATATATATTCGCGAGCATGTGTATAGCTGTATAATTTAAGTATGTTTCTATGTTCATACACGCAAATATATGTATATACGCATATATAAGTATATATATTTAATAGATACCTTGCAAGACAATACATCTTAGTGTACGCAGTATATCTTATACATCTTGTACGGTATACATCCATCCATCCAAACATGTGCATATATATATATATATATATATATATATATATGAAATTACTCTATATTGTTTTGACTTCTACACGTTTTTCATACAGATTACTTTGTTTGAATGTGTTGTATGTATATATATATATAGAGAGAGAGAGAGAGAGATGTATGTATGTGTATATATATATATATATGTATCTATACATATATATGTATATATTATACACACACACATATATACAAATATATATATATATTCACAATGGAAAATATGTAAACACCTATAAGGCTCCAAGGTAAATGAGTGAATGCAACACATCTTAGAATAAGTTTCAAAGGAAAGCATAATCTTTGTAACTGAGATATATATCCTTAGATAAAAGTAGAAATGAAAATCTGCGCCAAAATTTTCGGAGATAAAAGCACAGGTGAAATATGTTCACATGAAAAAGCCGATGAAGACAAAAAGCTTTTTGATCGATATACACCCATACACACACCTGTATACGTGTATGTATGCCTGCATGTATGTATGTATGTAGTATGTATGTAGTATGTATGTATGTATGTATGTATGTACGTATGTATCCATTTCCTTCCCTTTCAACAAAAAGTTTTCGCATAATAAAAAAGAAAATACATAGAAATACAAAGGTGTTGAACTATAAATCAAATGGATAGAATATGTGAGTAGTCCATTATCTTCAACAGAAAAGAAATTAATGTCCCAAGAGAGTATATATATATATATATCTGTAGACGATGCAGTCCATGAAGAGCTCAGTGGATTGTGTACACACGAATTAGTCATAAACCGCGAAAGTTACGAATCCGCAGTGATAAAGGAATTAAAGTTGCCTTCATATTCGTACGTGTAATGATTGTATATGTTGCTGTTGTTGTTTATCCTAAAGGTACCTATGTTGGTGGTGACCTATGATCAAAGACATTAGAGTAGAGAATACCCTATAAACACTCCCTCCTCGACTTACAACTAAGTTCCATTCCGACTGATAGGTCGTAAGCTGATCTGGTCATTTATCAGATTTATATTTTTCAACGCTATTTTTATTCGAACGGGTTATAAACAAATAAGTCACAAAAATTTAATCCACAATTATTGTACATAATTTGATAAATACATAATATGTACTTTATTGTATTGTAAACAAAAATACAATCTAAAATGAATGTAAAAATACAAATGAAATTCGGCATACATGCAATAGAAAAAAAAATTGTTCCCGTGAAGAAAGAGCAAACGAAAATAAATTGTCATGTTCTTCAGTTGAGGCAGATGGTATAACGAGGAACATGGTGAATTTGTTTAAATAGTTTTTTCTTTTACCTTCATATATCCTGCGATAACTACGCACAGCATCTTGAAACATACATTTAATTTTTGCAAACCGTTCGACTTTCTGTGATCGTAAGTGCGGATCGACAAAAGTCACATAGGTCGTAAATCGAGGAGAAGGTGTATTTGAGTAGCAGCCCTTCTGACAGCCAGACATCTGGCAGTAAATTTGCATAGTATGATCTTAGCGATATTTGGCCGCTGTTTCTCGCTGTTGGAATGGCGTCGTAGAGTGAATGCCTTTGGTCGGATGAATGTAACTGTATCAGTCGGTTCTAGTAGGGAAGATATTAATGTTGTTTTTGTGGCTGCCGTCAAGCGTTCACATATCAAACCCGATAGAAACATTTGAACTTTGATCATCCCCTGTATGATAGCCTTGCAGCATCGTATTCTGATATATTTTCCTAGAATATTATTGCTAACATGCAAATGTACTTAATAATGTACGTGAATACACATTATTATACCGAAAGCAAGCTCATTTGAATCGTTATAATCCATATTATGTTCGATTGTTATAACGCCCACTTTGGTATGCAGTATTCTTAGTAAAACTAGTAAAGATACGAGTATCTCGGACCGCCTACTACCTACTTCATGTACTTCTTTTTACTTATAGTAACAAGGTTTTTCCATTCTTCCCGTGGGTGGAGTATTCCATTATTAATAATTACCTAAATCTCCCCTTTTAAGTTTTTCTAAGGAAGTTTCATTTTATTCAGCAATATTTTTTTTATTCACCGCACCTCCCTTTTTTGAGGTATTTTTTTTCTTTTTTGTACAATTTAATATCTTTTGAGCTTGGAATCTATTTTCTGGAACTCTGCGTGTTTTCTTTTCCTCTCAATTTACGCCTGAGTTCTATCCCCTTCAGTGATATTTGCAATTGGGACGTATCATACCCCCATTCCATCGGTTCCTCCAACATTTTTGGTTCGCTTTCCACAAATCTCTTTTTCAGTTGGTTTCTGTGTCCCTTTTATATGCTTTTCCACTTTATATGCTTTCCATTCTTGTATTCCCTCATAAACACCTTTTCGTCAATTTTAAAGAATCTGGCTATATCTTCCCTGGCACTGTTTTTTTTACTTGCGAAGTAGCAATTGATCAAAGACTGATTTTACTTTCCTTGCAAACAACAGCTCTGCTTTTGAGCTACCTGCTGGTGTATTCGGATTTAGTGACACACGGTACACTTTTAAACAAAGCTACTTCATCCGTGACTTCACTCTTAGATTTTCTAAAGTCTCTCTTGAAGGTATCGGCAGCACCTTCTACCTGTCCTTTAGATCTAGGATGGTATGGCGCAGTAGTTATATGTTCTGCCAGGAACATTTCACAAATTTTAAAAATTCACAAGACACAAATTGCGTCCCTTTGTCAGACAAACCATCTTATGTGTGATGCCAATTCTTGCAAATAATTAGTGTAAAAAATTTATTACAGTTGAGGAGATTGTTATTTTACACACTTACATATTTTCTGGCCATTTCGAGAAAACTATCAACTACCACTAAGTAGCAAGAACCATTTAAAGGACCAACGAAATCGACCATGGAACATCTACTTTTGAGCAATGTTTAATTTTTATTGTGGTCTGTTTTTCCTCTCGTTTGACGTACATACAGGTGCTCCACGCCGTTTTACTAAAAAATTTGTTTCAGTCCCTTAGCCGCATTTGAACCTTCGATTGAACCTACAATATTTCCACATAGAATGCTTATGAGCGTATCCCACAATTTGAATATTTCCATCGACTCTGTGCCAAATAAATAAAGTGAATCTTTTAATACATATATCTTTGCCTTTTTCGTTTGACCTCGAAATGCTACATAACTGGTATTCTCCGAAAAAATACAATCTTTTACCTGTAACACCATGTGCTACCTTTTCGTGTGGAAAAGTCATCGATGAAATCTTCTCATAGGGCTTTAAAAAAAGTAAGCACTAATAAATGCATACAAATGTAATAATATATTTATGCAATGAACGACTGTATAACCAGTTGGTAACTTATAGCTACAACCATTATTGTACACAAACATATAAACACCAAATATCATTGGGGGTTGAGAATGAATATATAATTATGTAGTTGTGTGTGGAGGCCCGTGGCTTAGTGGTTATGGTGTCAGCATCATGATCGTAAGATAGTGGTTTCGATTCCTGGACCGGGCGACGCGTTGTGTTCTTGAGCAAAACACTTCATATCACGTTGCTCCAGTCCACTCAGCTGGCAAAACTGAGTAACGCTGCGATGGACTGTCGTCCCGTCCAACTGGGGAACACGTACGCCATTGAAACGGGGAAACCGGGCCCATGAGCCTTGCTAGACTTTGAAAGACCGCATTTATTTATTTATTATTTTATGTAGTTGTGTGTTTTTTTTTGTTCCTACCGTTGTAGTAGTGAGAATTAATTGCATATGATTTAAAATCATATATGACTTAATATGGGCTACATTCAATCAAAAACCTTCACAATGGCCAAACACATGTGCATATTCTCTCACACACACATGCGAAATATATGTCAGTTTGCCAGCCAGTGCACACCGCATATGTAGTTGGCTTTCATGTTGGAACATCGCACTAAATGCCTGTCTATATAGAATTATGCCTCTCTAGACTTTATATCCTATAGGTGTTGACATAGCTTTTCATGCATATGTTGTTTGATCATAAAGTGCCTATGCTGCTGTAAGATATATTCAATCGATTTTAAAATATTTCTAACAAGAAGTCTCTTTGTTGCTACTGAAAATAAATCATAGTTAGTTGACTTTTATTATTATACATACATACATATATATATATATATATATATATATATATATACATACATATATACATACATATATATATATATATGAGAATGTGAGTGATATCAAAAGAACACTATATATCGGTTTCATCTCTAGGAAAAGATTATTAAAAAAAAAAAAAAATTTTCACATAAAATTTACACATAAGTTTCATGAGAGAAAACAAATCGTTTCTGTTTTAAATTTGCCAGCTATTCTGCAATAGTCTTAATACTAGAACTTTCTCAGATTTCATTTGTATTTTTCATGTTCTCAAGTTCGCCGTCCAGTACTTTAAACTAAACGTAATTTTTCTATTTTCTCTGTAATAAAAGGGCATGCTAGTAAAATTATGAACGAACGTAGGCGTAGGAGTGGGTGTGTGGTAAGTAGCTTGCTTAACAACTACATGGTTCCGGGTTCAGTCTCACTGCGTGGCACCTTGGGCAAGTGTCTTCTGCTATAGCTTCGGGCCGACCAAAGCCTTGTGAGTGGATTGCTAGACAGAAACTGAGGGAAGTCCGTCGTATATATATATATATATATATATATATATATACATACATACATGTATACATATATATATATATGTGTGTGTGTGTGTGTGTGTTTGTGTTTGTCCCCCCCAACATCCCTTGACAACCGATGCTGGTATGTTTACGTCCTCGTAATTTAGCGGTTCGGCAAAAGAGACGCTGGCGAAAATGCTTAGCGACATTTCTTCCGCCTCGTTACCTTCTAAGTTCTAATTTCACCAAATTTACTTTTTCATCCTTTCGGGGTTAATAAAACAAATACCATCAAAAGTGCTGTGATCGAAGTAATCGACTAAGACACCTCCAAACTTTCGGCCCTTGTGTCTATATTAGAAAGGCACGTTTATTCTCTAGAAAAAGGAAAATGAGGCGGCATTGCTTCTATTGCCTTCGAATCTCCTAAGAATATGAGACAAAACGAGACAAAAGACCTTCAACAATGTGTGTGACTAAGAGGGAGAAAGTAATTTCAATTCTCTAGTATTTTCCTTCCATACTTAATCTCACATTTTGACTTTTTTCTGAAGTCGCTCTTAAAACCAATGATTTTAGAAACACGAAAATCAATCGAATATATATATGGTTAGTAAACAGCAGATGGGGAAATAGTGACGATAGAAGATGATATACGTTTTAAAGTTATAAATTTTATGGTCGTCTGCATATTCTGAATGGATACAAGTAAGGTCAACTAAAGTGGTACTTGATCTGTCAAGAGTGAATTTGAAAACAACTTACCATGAAGCATCTATAATATGCTGTACCTTTCTATAAAACTAATTTGGCAGTCTGAAAATATTGTGCAAAAAGCCAAATAGCCATTTATACATTATCTGTGAAATATCATTCATGTAACAATAAATGTAGATGTTGTATTTATTTTTTAAAACATGTTTATTTTTGTTCGATTATCGATTGAAACATGAAACGAATACATAAAGGAATGTTTGGCAATGCAAAAACAATGAAATGACAGTGGAAATTGTGATAATATAAATTTTAACGAATCACCATTTGAACACTATGATAATCGCGAATGGTTTATTAGATTCAGCATAGGAAAAAAATGCAGCTGACGCATTATAATAGCACGATACACACGCTGATACGCACGTACACACATGTTATTCTATGAAGAACTACAAGCAGAAACAATATCATATAATTCCTATAATTGTATATAAAAAAACTATATCTGATATGAATCAATGTTAGACATGAGAAAATTAAAATGAATAAAATAGGAAAATGTTCGTTTGATTAGATATATTAGTATTGGATAAATACAAAATCGCTCTTCGATCGGTTTTTTTTTTTGGACACTAGATTTGTTGAAATATTTCAATATATCGAACGATAGATTTTTACGCTATAATGTTGAAAATTACTTTACAAAAGCTTATGTCTATTATATGCAGAAAAGTCGACGTACGTTTTCAATTTCTGTTTTGCTTCTTGATGTTGATATTACTGCCCATTCTCAGTTCAAATCCAACCGAAGTCATTTTTTTTTCATTCTTTCGATGTCGGTAAAATAAAGTATCGATCCTATGCTGGGGCCGACTTTATATGCCTAACATTGCTGGACTTATGCTAAAATGTTAAGCAATAGGCGCAGGAGTGGCTGTGTGGTAAGTAGCTTGCTTACCAACCACATGGTTCCGGGTTCAGTCCCACTACATGGCACATTGGGCAAGTGTCTTCTGCTATAGCCCCGGGCCGACCAATGCTTTGTGAGTGGATTTGGTAGACGGAAACTGAAAGAAGCCTGTCGTATATGTGTATATGTATAATATGCGTGTGTGTTTGTGTGTCTGTGTTTGTCCCCCTAGCATTGCTTGACAACCGATAGTGGTAAGTTTATGTCCCCGTACTTAGCGGTTCGGCAAAAGAGACCAATAGAATAAGTACTGGGCTTACAAAGAATAAGTCCCGGGGGTCGATTTGCTCGACTAAAGGCGGTGCTCCAGCATGGCCGCAGTCAAATGACTGAAACAAGTAAAAGGGAGTAAAGAGACTTATCATGGCATATTAATTGCACTATATTGATCGCTCATCCCACGCCAGGGTTATAAAGTGTTCCAGACGTATAAGAACTCCATTAACTAATCTGTCATTTTATATGACGGCATGTCGCGATTTGAGGAAATATTACTGCCAACATACGCATTTCAAGTGGGAGCGTAAAAGCCTCGAGGTTAAATGTTCTGCAGAGTGATATATGAAATAGAAACCTCATTGATAGAAATATCAGATAGGTTTCATAAAATGTGTTTGTGGTGTGAACTTAAAAACTATATTGCTTTGTGATAAACGATTTTTCCTCCCTTAATATCAAGAATATTTAACTTACCATTATTGTGACATTTGCCATAGCCTCTCAATAATCTTTACCATAATTCAATAACCCTTTACTTTGACCCCATATATTATTTGATCGATAAAGTAATTGGAGAAATTCTAACAAGTTATTTATTAAACAATTAGAAAATTTTCACTATCTTTGACCTTTAAACCTTGAGGGCATTTTCTCTCAAACGTATCGCCGGAAAATAGGCACTACGGATCAATATCCAGATTCGCTTCAACTTTGCACCTTTCACTGAAAGTCATACAAGTCATCGTATATCGCACTATTTAACTATTTCAGGCACATCAAACGTTATTACTTTGTATCTTTAAAGAAATATCACGAACACATCAAACACTGATTAGACATATCCACAGACACAAGTACAATTTTATTTCTTTTGGTAAATGCATTATTATAAACCAAGGCTTAATAACAATTTATTTTTACCGCAAATCAATTTTTTGTTCGTATCTCTACATTTCTGCATCAACTTATTAAAATTTCGAATCAAGAATATCATTATTTCTTTCCACATGCAAACGTATTATTCACCTCTGTGGTTCCCGAACATTATAAATACTCTCTTTTACTCTTTTACATGTTTCAGTCATTTGACTTCGGTCTTTAGTCGAGCAAATCGACCCCAGGACTTATTCTTTGTAAGCCCAGTACTTATTCTATCGGTCTCTTTTACCGAACCGCTAAGTGACGGGGACGTGAACATACCAGCATCGGCTGTCAAGCAATGCTAGGGGGACAAACACAGACACACAAACACATACATATACACATACGACAGGCTTCTTTCAGTTTCCGTCTACCAAATCCACTCAGAAGGCATTGGTCGGCCCGGGGCTATAGCAGAAGACACTTGCCCAAGATGCCACGCAGTGGGACTGAACCCGGAACCATGTGGTTGGTAAGCAATCTACTTACCACACAGCCACTCCTGCGCCTGAATTTTATTTAAGACATCCTGCAACGTCCTGAATATTTCCATATGCAATCAGTTTCTTAGTAGTCTTATATCACACACACATACCCACACACTCACATATATGCACACATACGCACACACACACACACACACACACATATATATAATATATATATATATATATATATAGTGTAAGAAATAAAATATATGCATACATACAAACATATATGTACGTACCTACATCTACATGTATATATACATGCATATATAAATATATATACGTGAGTACAGGATACCACAAATAGACGTAGGACTCAACGAGAAACGAAAACGTAAAAAAAACGTGGAAACGGACCTAAACGAAAAAAAGAGAGTACAAGACAAACTACACAAGGAAAAATCCCCTATCATCAGCTGTCCCTAGTTCAACTCCAGCGTGTTTCGAAGGTGAATTCATAAGTGCAGAGAGAAGCCTACTCTAAAAGATTAGTACTGTAATATCTAGAAGGATGCTTCTTATGGCTGGTGCTATAGTGACCAATAGTTTCGCGCCTATAAAGAACACAGCTGTTTAGGCGACTTGTAAGACTCATTGCATGGAAGGGCATAACCTCTCCACTATTAACCATAATGTTTTTCCCCCTTCGGCGGTAGAGAGTGTATGCTTCCCCGGCTATTTACGTCTGAAGAATCACCCATAAGGCTAAGCAAATTAAAATTTCAAAACCTATGGCTACTCTCTGACCATACGTTTCGAAACCCAGTGTGACTCTCTGACCAGCCATAACAAAAAAACCTTCTAAACACACACACAAACACTAGCTTCCATTCAGTTTTCATCCTACAAATTCAATCGCAAAGCATTGGTTGGCAGGAAATTATAGTAGAAGACCCGTGCCCAAAGTCCCGCGGACTGAGCCCAGCACCACCTGCCTGCATAGCGAGCAGTTAACCACATAGTCTGCCGGTGTCCATTAATATATTTTCTTTATATAAGTAAGAAACAAAGATAACATATACCAAATTTTTCCAGCATTTATCAAATGTCTAAATAGTTAATACAATTTATTGTTAAAACGGTTTTAAGTTCAGAAGTATGACATTCGTATTTAGAATTTAAACATATTAAATATTTACAATTTAAACATTAAATATTTACAATTATGTGATATTTTCACTAGTTTGTAAATATTTATTTGCGTATTATTTCCGCAAGCGTACAACACTTCAATGACGAAATGGTAATGACCTTGTGAAGGAATAATTTCTTTTGCTTTTTATAAACCACTAAAGTTACTAATTTTCAAATGAAATCTGAAAGAATACACAAATAAAGTTCTTAGCATCTCGTGTCTCTTTGATATCAGACTAATGTGAACTTTGATTGACCGTTAATTGAAGATAAATTAAAAGTTCACATCTTTAATAATATATTTAATATATCAAAATATGTTGTTTTTTTTTTATTCTTCAAGCTTAGACCTCTTCAGTGCATTTCTAGTTCGAGACCGATTTAGAAATAATAGATTTGTGCCACAACCAGTCCATGCGAGATGAAACTTTCGCCATTATACTTGAAATCGATACATTTGAATTTAAGGTGGCGAGCTGGCAGAAACGTTAGCACGCCGGGCGAAATGCGTAGCCGTATTTCGTCTGCCGTTACGTTGTGAGTTCAAATTCCGCCGAGGTCGACTTTGCCTTTCACCCTTTCGGGTTCGATAAATTAAGTACCGGTTATGCACTGGGGTCGATGTAATCGACTTAATCCGTTTGTCTGTCCTTGTTTGTCCCCTCTGTGTTTAGCCCCTTGTGGGTACTAAAGAAATGTATACGTTGAATAATATAGAAATATACGTGTAATATGCAAAAACATTCTGAAGGTTTCAAATAGAGTAATAATTTCAGATTTTTTTTTTAAACTTACACCGTTCCGTCAATCGGATATCCGTGTCCCTTCCAATAAAAAAAGATACAGAGAGGGAAGATTTACAGAACATAGAAAACTTTATTATTTTATCTTACTAGTTCCTTGTGTTCCTTTAGTTTTCGAACAATTGTATTCCGAAAGGCTTGGTAATGTCTTTCATCTCAATTCTCATTTTGTTTGTCTCTCTATCACTCTAGGAGTGGCTGTGTGGTAAGTAGCTTGCTTACTAACATATGGTTCTGCACTCGGTCCCACTGTTTGGCACCTTGGGCAAGTGTTTTTTACTACAGCCTCGGGCCGACCAAATCCTTTTGAGTGGACTTGGAAGACGGAAACTGAAAGAAGCATGTCACATATATGTATATATATATGTGTGTATATGTGTGTGTGTGTGTATGTGTTTGTGTGCCTGTGTTTGTCCCACCAACATCGATTGACAATCGATGCTGGTGTGTTTATTTCACAGTAACCTAACGGTTCAACAAAAGAGACCAATAAATTAAGTACTAGGTTTACAAAGAATAAGTTATGAGGCGGATTTGCTCGACTAAAGGCGGTGCTCCAGCATAACCACAGTCAAATCACTAAAACAAGTAAAGAGTAAAAGATATGCGCGCGTGAGTGTGGTGTGTGTGTGTGTGTGTGTGAGTATGAGTGTGTCAGCGTGCGTGCGTATATGTGTGTATCTGTGATAGTCAGTGTGTGTGTGTTTCATTATATGTATACATTATCATGTGGATATGTGTATATGTATAAATTTATCCCTACCATCATACACTTACTCTCTCTCTCTTAAATATGTCTGAGTTTGGGATGTGTATGACGTATATGTATTTTAATACGTGGTAAGAGTAATTATATTCTGTTGATCAGAGATATAAATCTCTGGGGGAAAAAAACCCTTCCGAATTTATTGATAGCTATTACACAAACGCATTTGAGTAAATGTGTGCCCAATTAAAACACAAGTAGATAATTAACGAATATCTTTTTAGAAAGATTTAAAGAAAATACACGCAAAACAAATCCAACTAGATATCATGGACTAAAGTGAAATGATTTCGTGTAATCGTCTCGCCGTATTTGGAGTGCAGAGAAAGCCGATAGATCAATTTTTATTACAAAAATTCCAACAGACGCAAACTGATCGTGTACCATTATTTTTTCCACATTATAGTGCCGTCAATGCTTCATCTAGGCGCGAGATGCGATTCCCGCCATAAACTAGTCAAATATATTGATTAACGATAAACTGCTTCTATGATAATATAATAAAACAGAAACAGAATAGAAAGAAATGATGATGTAGCATTCTTGATATATTGGCAAAGACAGGAACATTGAAAAGCAATTTTACATCTAAAAGTTTACAGAACAAATAAATTTGTTATGATTTTGTTCTGTTTCTGTGGTTCTAGACAGGAAGGTATAGACCGCAGCGCAGACACACTGTATTTATGGTTGCACATATGCACGCATTTGTGTTTGTATATATTTTGTGTGTGTTTACATATATATATATATATATATATTATATATGTGTGTGTGTGTGTCTGAGCGTGTGTGTATCTTGGAATGATCTAAAATCAATTAAATGACAAATATTACAATAAAGTTTTTTTCAGAAAAAAATCTACTCATATTTTACTATGTTCGTTTCTGTTCACTTCTCTAACTTACATTTGCACAGCTAATAGAATAAACTTCGTTTTGTGGCATAACTATATTTATAAATATATCTACACAGATAAGAATTTCATTCAAGCTAACGTATAGTAGAACTAGTAGTAGTAGTAGGGGAAATAAAACAAAGGGAGGAAACTATGAAGAGACAGAGAGGCAGAGGAGGGGAGAGAGGGAACGAAGATGATAGATAGGGAGTGATACTCTTTACTCTTTTACTCCTTTACTTGTTTCAGTTATTTGAATGTGGCCATGCTGGGGCACCGCCTTTAGTCAAACAAATCGACATCAGGACTCATTCTTTGTAAGCCTAGACTTATTCTATCGGTGTATTTTGCCGAACCGCTAAGTTAAGGGGACGTAAGCACACCAGCATCGGTTGTCGAGCGATGTTGGGGGAACAAACACAGACACACAAACATATACACACACTTATTCATATATATATATATATATATATATATACATACACATATACGATGGGCTTCTTTCAGTTTCCGTCGACTAAATCCACTAACAAGACTTTGGCCGGACCCGAGGCTATAGTAGAAGACACTTGCCCAAGATGCCACGCAGTGGGACTGAACTCGGGACAGCCAATCCTGCACCTATAGAGAGAGGAAGATAAATCTAAACGACTGAAGGGGAAACTAAAAGACTAAACATAAAGCGAAAGAGTAAAGGAAGAGAGACAATTTGGAGAAAGTTAAAAGATATTTACTCTGAAGAGCATCAGTAGGACAAATGCTTTCACATACATGCGCAAGACTCAGACACTTATCATTCCGCTAAATTGTCCAAGCAGGCTCAAACTTCACGAATAGATTTAGGTTATGTGTAAAAAAACATATCACTCACGGAATGCTAATGAAAATTTACAGGTGTGGCTGTTTCGTAAGAAGTTTGCTTCCGAACCACATGGTTCCGGGTTCAGTCTCACTGCTCGGCACCTTCGGCAAATGCCTTCTACTATTGCCTCGGGGCCAACCAAAGGTTTGGTAGGCGGAAACTGAACGATTTCCCTCATGTATATATATATATATATACATACACACATGTTTGTGTGTCTGAGTTACTGTCACCGCTTGACGACCAATGTTGTTGTGTTTACGTCGCCGTAAATTAGCGGTTGCGTCTCTCTCTCTCTCTCTCTCTCTCTCCTCTCTCTCCATATATATATATATATATATATATATATATATATATATAATATATATGCTGTATTGAAGTAGACACAAAAAGAACTAGACCTGAATATATCAAATATATATATATATACGTGTGTGAATATATGTATGTATAGAGTGTTATGTGTGATGTACAGAAGTTGAATGTTGAGAAAAAAAAGTCGTCAAAATTTTGGAAAAAAAAAATCTTTTATTTCTTCACTATTATTAGCGCTTTCGTTTCTTTCTCGAACTTGTCAAAGAAAATTTTTGAATACACAAACAGCTTGTTCATTCTGGATTTGTTTTTCTTTTAGAAGAGAACACTTTGTTTTTTTATGGGGTGAGTTTCTATGACAGTGGAGATGGATAGATAGAAATACAGGTAGGTTGATAGATAAATAGATAGATAAGTTTCTTTATTAGCCACATAGGGCTGCACACAGATGGGACAAATTACAAGGTAGAGCTTTTCTTTTGGGGGATGAAAAAAAAAAGTGGCGTAGGTTTTCGATCAAAAGGGATCGTGAAAGGGAAAAAAGGA
>NC_043017.1:27865845-27893345 GCF_006345805.1 Octopus sinensis
GAGGAGCCTAATTTCTCACGATTAGTATTTTGGCAGGGTGTTAGATATCCCAGGTCCCCAATAATTACAGGTATAAACCTGTATTTGTAGTCTGGATAGAGTACCTTCAGGTTTCTCAAGCAGTTCAGCGTAGGTATTCTCTTTTTCACTGGTCTTCGGCTTTATGTTAAGATTCGCTGGGGAGCTAGTTTCCACACCTGTAACCAGTTTCTCTTCTCTATCCAAAATCCTTGCATCAGGTCTGTTGTACTTATATTTTATTGAGGTCTTCAGTGCGCCAACACAATATTTGTTAAGTGTATCGGCCATGCACAGAAAATAACATCTGTCAGGGAATTTATACTCGGCACTGTTTGTGAAGGAAGCTTTATATAAGTTCATCTTGTCATTCCCTCAACTTTTAATGAAGATAAAGTTTACGGCCGATATAGCAAAAAGAAAAAAAAAAAAGGTGGGAGAGAGAAAAAGAGAGAAACTAATATACAGAATGTAGGGAAACATCAGAAAATGAAGACTATGAAAGCTTGGAGTATTCAATAACATGTGGAGAATAATTTAAATGTTCTTTGAGAACGCTTTGTAAATTGGTACGTAAATATAATTGAAGCTACAGAACACCCGAAAAAACTTGTTTTGAAATTTTATTGTTTGTGTGTCACGGTTTTTTCTAAGTGAAAGGCGTTGATTATGGTAAATGTGTGTGGGGGTAGGTTACAGTTTCTTTCACTGGATTCCTTTGTTCTTTTTAAGTTTGTTGATATATACATACATACATTTATATATATATATATTTTTTTTTTCTGAGTAGCCTTTTTATACTTTTCTTCGAAATTTATTGTGGAATAAACAACGTGAAAAAATGTGCACAAACATTTTTTTCTTTTCTTTAACATTTGTTTTACTCAGTTCTACGCCACGTGGGTGGTATTAGTCATTCAAACGAATACACTAATTCATGCTCATAAACATACCTACACACACATACATACACACACACACACACACATACACATTCACACACGCATATACAGGCATGTACATACGCATAAACATGTTTGGCTGCGCGTATATATAACTTCATAACAGTATAATGCAGATAGATAGACAGATAGATAGATAGATAGATAGACACATACACTAATACATGGAGAGATAGAGCGATAGACACATACACTAATAGATGGAGAGATAGAGAGATAGACACATACACTAATAGAGAGATAGACACATACACTAATAGAGAGATAGACACATACACTAATAGAGAGATAGACACATACACTAATAGAGAGATAGACACATACACTAATAGAGAGATAGACACATACACTAATAGGTAGAAAGATAGATAGATACACACATACACTAATAGATAGATAGATAGATAGATATATTGACTGATAGATAGATAGATATATTGACTGATAGACAGGGATAGATTAAGTGACAGATAGATACATACATATATGTGTACATATGTATATATATTTAGATGTATATCTATGTATATCTCTTTATTCGTCTGTATGCATACACACAGACACTCAAGCACACAGAAGCACACACACACAAACACACACACAAACACACACACACACACACACAACACACACACACACACACACACACACACACACACAGAATGAAAAAAATAAAGGCAGGGACAGATTTACGACTTGTCAGATTGTTTTTTCATCTTTCAATATTGTTAATCTTAATTTGACACTGTGATATATTGGTTTATTTTGAATTTTAAAAATAAATAATATAAACATCCATATTATATTGTATGTGAAAAGTAGTATATTCAGAGATAGGTGACAGTCGCTTTTTATAATATATTTTATAGAAAAAAAAAAAAAACGAATGTCTTTCGGTGGCAGAATCGTTAGAGCATTAAACAATATACAACATAAAGTATTGTTATTTCCATTTTGTGGCTTTCATTTCTGTGATGTTTTGTCATATTTCAACTCCCATTATGATGTATGTATGTATGTATGTGTGTCTGTGTGTATATCTAACTGAATTCTACACACACACACACACACACATAAGCAGACTAATATAGACATATGTACTTATATATATTTGTAAATATATATTTATATTTACAAATGGCTCAGTGCTTAGGGAGCGGACTCGCGGTTTCGATTCTCAGAGCGGGCGTTGTGGATGTTTATTCAGCGAAAACACGTAAAACTCCACGATGCTCCGCCAGGGTGGGGCAATCTCTGCTGTACTATTTCGCCATAACTTCCTCTCACCCTTTCTTCTGTTGGCCTGCTAGCTTGGCTTGCTGGGTGGCGTCATTTGAAGGTTAAAACAATGTGAGGTGCATTGTGACCAGCGATGTGTAGCAAAAACTGATAGCCTGTTCAGTCACGGTGATATATATATATATATTATATATATATAATATATATATATATAATTTAATAGATAAAATATATGCATACATACATACATAATATATGTACGTACCTACATCCACATGTATATATACATGCATATATATATATATATATATAATGAGTACAGGACTGAGCCGCCCTCGCGTCGTTTCTTTTCTTTTCTCCAAGTAAGTTTTTATATATACATACACACACACACACATATATATATATATAGATAGATATTTATGTATATTTATATATACATACCTATATACAAACATACGTACATACATGCCTGTATACATGCATAAGTAATTGTCTATATTCTCGACGACAGTGTAACAGAAGCCTCTCCTTTGTCTAATTGATTCCTTCGTATAATTGGACCCAATTTAGAAAGGATAGTTCCATGATCATTTTCGGTTGTGAATGCCAAATTCGAATGGTCGTCTAATCTTATTAGGGGACATATCAGAAGGAAATGCTAATCGGAATATCAATAACATATCAATTTCTACATTATTTACATTATTTACATTTGAAGGATATTTGTCCTCATCTTGTTTGTTGTTAACCCGCCAGCCTTCATCAGGTGTCTTGGGGAAATTTTGAACCTGGGTTTCGAACGTTGTCTTAAGAACAAACAAGATGTGGACAAATATCCGTCAAATGTAAATAATGTACATAATTCCTCATCTCTTAAATATAGAACTGTAATATCAATTTCTGTATGTATTATTCTAAATCGTGTCGCAGGCCAGTACCTGCGCGCTCACATACACATACATTCATATACACGCATAGACAGATACGTATACTTATACGCTCTTGTATATACGTATGCATATACCTATACATATGCATGATTATATAAATGTGTGTGTATATGTATATATATTATAATATATAAATGTGCGCGTGTATATATATGTGTACTTAGTAAACACCAGTCGCGTTTTTTTTCCCTCTGTTCGCCCACCTCGGGATCTTTCTTTCTTCTTTCTTCCTTCTCTTATATTTCCGACGAAGAGCTCCGCTCGAAACGTCATACCCTCCTTCTTCCATTTTTCCTGAGCGCCTAATAATAATACTTTATTTGTTCCACGTGTTGTTGTTTTTTCTGTTTTCCCGTTTGGATTAACCTATATATATATATATATATGTATATATATATATATATCGGTGGCCACTAAACACATTTTTTTCTTTCCTTGTTTCTTTCTCTGTTCTTTTCTGTGGAAGAGCGTAGGCTCGAAACGTAAAAGACTTTTTCAATTCCCGAGCGTTATACTAATATATCTGTTTGTTTTCTACACCACCTGTCTTCGTCTTTTGTTTTTCTCGTGAATTCTCCCTATATATATATATATATAATGAATTATAATATAACAAACGAGGGAAAAAAGTAATTCCTTCAAATGAGTGTGAACCATTCAATTCACTCGTATATGTGTGTGTATGTGTGTAAATATGTACATGAGTGTTGTGTGTGCGCGCATATACGTATGTATATACGCATAGTACTCTACTTTGTTATCTGAGTTTGCAAAAGAAAAAGGTACCACGTTCTATGGAAACTATATATTTCAAAGAAAATAATGTACATTAAGTCAAGGCAGAGAGGTACATTGGGTATTAGCCAAAGAGAAAAAAAAAAAGACATGAATTAGATTCATTGCTATATCGATTAATTTTTAGGAAATAAACAAAATTCTTAATCGGAAACGAAGCATGAATATTCAGTGAAAGGGAGATAAAAATGCAAAAGATAAAACGAAATTAATCTAAAAACCAACTAAAACATGTTACTTGAGAAGGATACAGTGCAGGAAATATAGAATAATTTGGAGTATGCCTTAACTAATTTATGAATCTATGAATATATATCTGTAATAAGGAAAACACGCACACATGCACGTCTATGAACACATGTGTCAGCCTCGATGCTAATGTTCGTATGTATGTACGGGTTTGTTACAGTGCTGTTGAATCAGTTATGTAAATATACATCTATGTATCATAATATATGAATAATAACAAAGGTTAAAATTAATTAATTAAGAAGTAATCAGTAATTTCACCAAGCAGAATTCGGCATGAAAAAGACCATCTCATGGTAAGCTTAAGTAATACTTTATAAATAAGGTTTAGTACGTTGGTAACCTAATATAAAATGATTTTCGTTATTTTTCTCTTTTGCCTGCGCGGATTGTTTTCAAGTACGTTGGGTTTTCTGGGAGCCCCTTTTAAAGTAGAAGGAATAGCTAAAAAATTTTTTGACTGCTATTTATAAACTTCGGTATGTGGTGAAGCAAATCGTTGCTGAACCCTATTTATAAAGTATCATAATATATGTGTAAATGTGTATGTATGAAGAGAAATATTCCTATCAATTAGATGTGTTTTCTCTTTAGTTTAACAAGCTTAGAACCGAATATAACGCATCGGATCCAAGCATGACATCAACTAATATAGCGTTTGGTACACAAAGTTTTAAAATACTTAATAAGTTGTATACATGGAGAGTGGTGATCTTGTGTTCTTGTCAGCGTGTTTATAAATATCGGATTAGATGTAAACATGAATGTATAAACTTGTGTACATGAGAGTGCGTGTATGTATAAACTTTTCTATATGTGCATGCATGTTATTGATTGTGTGTCTGTATGCGTGTGTAGGGGATCAGCTATTTCTTTTCCTATTCTTTTGACGAATACTTCGAATATTATTTTTGATAAAATTTAGGAGTGGCTGTGTGATAAGTAGCTTGTTTACGAACCACATGGTTCCGGTTTCAGTCCCACTGCGTGGCACCTTAGGCAGGTGTTTTCTGCTATAGCCTAGGGCTGACTAAAGCCTTGTGAGTGGATTTGGTAGACGGAAACTGAAAGAAGCCCGTCGTGTATATGTATATATATATATATATATATATATATATATATATGTATATATATAATATATATATATATATATATATATATAATAAATTATATATATATATATATATATATATATATATATATAGTTAGTCCAAACATGAAACTCCAAGAGAAACACAACAACGCGAGGACGTGGAACAATATAGTATTATTGGACGCTCAGGAAGGAAGGGAAAAAGGAGGGTTTTACGTTTAGAGCGAAGCTCTTCGTCAGAAACATAGGAAAAGAAAGATCCAAAGAAGGGAAGACGGAGGAAATAAATCGCCCACGGTACACACGGCGGTCACATTTATATATATATATATATATATATGTGTGTGTGTGTGTCTGTGTTTGTCCCCCCAACATCGCTTGACAAGCGATGATGGTGTGCTTACTTAGTGGTTCAGCAAAAGAGGCCAATAGAATAAGTACTAGGCTTCCAAAAATAAGTCCTGGGGTAGATGTGCTCGACTAAATGCGGTGCTCCAGCATGGCTACAGTCAAATGACTGAAACGAGTAAAAGAGCAACACCCTAGTTTTTCTTATTAGTTGCAATCAGTGACATCCCCACTGATGACTGCATTTCGAACGCATTGATGCAGCGTGTTGCAAGCGGTTGCAACGGTTGCAAGCGGTTGCAAGTGTTCGTGGGAATGAATTTCTAATTCATAGAATTTTCATCGAATTATTTTAAATCATTAAAATTTTGATTCTTGCATAATTTTCCGGCCAGCTTAACGCGTTGAAATCTGACTGCTAACAATTGATTCCTATTTTGCAAGGCGCGTGGCATCGTAGCTACGGTATTTTACTCATGATCGTAAGGTCCTGAGTTCGATACCCAGCCAAGCGTTGTATAATTGAGCAAGGCACTTTATTTCCTCCAGCTCCGGTTGAGATATCTGGCAAAATTTAGTTGTACGTGTAATTCTGTCTGTCAGCCTTATCGCATTCTGTGTCATACTGAATCTCATTGTGAACTACGTTAAGGGTACGCATGCGCATGTCTGTGGAGTACTCAGCCATTTGAACATTATTTTCATGAGCAGGCTGTCCAATTTATCCTATTAGCTGGAATCATCCTCGTTGTAAATGACGGAGTCTGAGAACTTATGTCATTATTAATGGCTTCTCAGTTTTCGTTGTCGAGTTATTTGCTTCTCAAATTTTATATCGTTTATATTTTGCCAAGTGACCTGACCCTACAAAGTGTTGAAACTGAAGTGTATATATATATATATCGGAAAAGAGATACATAATATATTACAAAACACACAAATTCTGTTAAGTTTATTGTAAACATACTTGACGATGTGTCAAAATTTTCATCGTCGAAATAGAATCAGGTCTCTACCTCGGTTCAGTGGTATGGAAGTACATCAACGACCAGGCTACAGCTGTACATCAGCAGTTTTTACATCTAATAATGCGTTTACAAGTAATTTACAGAGATAATTATATTTTTATTTCGAAATAATTCCTCCACGATATAATCCTTTCTACCTTCATTTCATGTTCTTTAATTCCACGTGTTTAAAACTAAATATATTTGTTCAAATGGGGGGAAACAAAATATTCTTTTCTACTCTAGGCACAAAGCCCGAAATTTTTGTGGGAGGGGTCCAGTCGAACCCAGTACACAACAGGTACTTAATTTATCGACCCCGAAAGGATGAAAGGCAAAGCCAACCTCGGCCGTATTTGAACTCAGAACGTAAAGACAGACGAAATGCGACTAAGCATTTCGTCCGCCGTGCTAACGATTCTTATTTCTTTGTTGCCCACAAGGGGCTAAACATAGAGTGGACAAACAAGGACAGACAATGGAATTAAGTCCATTAAATCGACCCCAGTGCATAACTGGAACTTTATTTATCGACGCCGAAAGGATTAAAGGCAAAGTCGACCTCGGCGGAATTTGAACTCAGAACCTAGCGGCAGACGAAATACCACTAAGCATTTCGCCCGGCGTGCTAACGATTCTGCCAGCTCGCTGCCGATATGAAACAAAATATCATAAGAAACGTTATTCGTTTTAAATATTGGTACGCCACCAGTAGTTTCGGAAGAGTGTGTAAGTCGATTTCATCGACTCCAGTGCTCGGCTGGTACATATTTTATCTATCGACCCCGAAACGATGAAAGGCAAAGACGACCTCGGCGGAATTTGAATGTAGAACGTGAAGTGGGACAAAATGCCGCTAAGAATTTTGCTCGGCGTGTTAACGATTTCGCTGTCTTCAGTATTTATTACAAGCGAAATTTAATCGATATATCGATAAATAAAAAGAAGTGGCTGTGTGGTAAGTAGCATGCTTACCAACCACATGGTTCCGGGTTCAGTCACACTGCGTGTCACCTTGGGCAAGTGTGTTCTACTATAGCCTCGGGCCGACCAAAGCCTTGTGAGTGGATTTGGTAGACGGAAGCTTAAAGAAGCCCGTCGTATATATGTATATATATATATATATATATATATATATATATATATATATATACATGTGTGGTGTGTGTGTGTTTGTGTTTGTCCCCCTAGCATTGCTTGACAACCAATGCTGGTGTGTTTATGTCCCTGTCGCGTAGCGGCTCGGCAAAAGAGACCGATAGATTAAGTACTGGGCTAACAAAGAATAAGTCCTGGTGTCGAGTTGCTCGAATAAAGGTGGTGCTGCAGCATGGCCGCAGTCAAATGACTGAAACAAGTAAAAGAGTAAGAGTAGAGTAGTTATAACATGAACTAGGAAAGTAACAATAAGATATGTGGTGACTAAATACTAACATGACTATCTTAGTATTTATATAATCATTTTCATGACCTGTTTCACGCCTGTCACAAAACTGAGCAACGCTAATTTTGTAAAGAAATTTCCAAAACATCCTCTTCGTGAATGAACAGAAAACATATTGAATTAACACATCACAGCGTGCATTTCTGGCAATTCATAACTTTGAACTAAGATACACTTCGAACATTAACAGGGAAGGTTTGTATTAATAAACGTTTTGTTCATGAAATGAAAATGCTAAGGTGAAAATAGATACATAAAAAGAAATCGTGGTTTCAGGAAAACTAGGAGGATGAGGATGTTGATGTTGATGATGGCGATGGTGGTGGTGACGATGATGATGGTGGTAGTGGTGACGATGATGATGATGGTGGTGGTGACGATGATGATGATGGTGGTGGTGATGACGATGGTGATGGTGGTGGTGACGATGATGATGATGGTGATTGTGACGACGATGGTGGTGGTGGTGACGATGGTGGTGGTGGTGGTGGTGACGATGGTGGTGGTGGTGGTGGTGACGATGGTGGTGGTGGTGGTGGTGACGACGATGGTGGTGGTGGCGGTGGTGACGACGGCGATGATGGTGGTGGTGGTGGTGGTGACGACGATGATGGTGGTGACGGTGGTGACGACGACGATGACGACGATGATGATGGTGATGGTGGTGGGGGTAACGATGATGATGGTGATGACGATGGTGATGGTGGTGGTGGCGACGACGATGATGATAATGGTGGTGGTGACGATGATGATGATGGTGATGGTGGTGACGACGATGATAATGGTGGTGGTGACGATGATGATGATGGTGGTGGTGGTGACGATGGTGATGGTGGTGGTGGTGACGATGGTGATGGTGGTGGTGGTGACGACGACGGTGATGGTGGTGGTCGTGACCATGACGATGATGATAGTGGTGGTGACAACGATGTTGATGGTGGTGGTGGTGACGATGATGATGGTGGTGGCGACGATGACGATGATGATGATGGTGGTGGTGGTGGTTGTGGTGACGATGATACTGATTATGTTTGTGAGACGCTTGCGACTTTGATCTTTATGTCGATGTATATAAATGATGAAGAGACACGGTAGACATTTCCCCCCCCGCCAACATCATAATTATCATTATGTTGATCGTTTTGAAGATATAACATAACGATAATAATATGTTATCTAGTCATTTTATTACCTTCATTGTCTATGTAACCAATATCTCTCTTATTGTCATTATCACCAACGTAATATAATGTGATTAATACATATCATTTAGAATTTTTAATTAAAGTTTCTTTTTTTTTTCCTTCTCTTTGCAGGTGAGTCTCATTTTCATTCTTTTCAAAATGAAGAAATCGACTGCAAACACAACTTTTATTTTCCTATTCTCTTTGGACCTGTTGCATAACATTTTCATATCGCATATGGCTGTTGTGGTAATGTATATACTTTTAGTAAAATGGTTTCTGATAAAGTTATATGTATATCTGTATGAATTTCTATCTATCTATATATCGATATATCTATCTATCTATCTATCTATGTCCATATGCCTGCCTATCTATCTGTTTGTCTGTTTTTCTATCTATCTATACACATATACATACATGTGTGTGCGCGTGTTTGCGTATAAATGTGCGCGTGTGAGTATGTTTGCGTGTATGCGCGTGTACATTTCTGTATGTGCATAGATTTTCTGTGGTAGTCAGGATTTGAATACGGACTTCGGCCTTTAGAAGGATTCACAGAAAGGTACATAGAATGAAACAAGGAGAGAAAATAATGTGTAATTGCTAGTGATCTATCATATGTATATATATGTGTGGTGTATATATCTATATATATATATATATATTATATATATATTATATCTCAATCTCTATCTTTCTCCCTCTCTCTATATATATGTATATATACGTATATATATATTATATGTAATATATATATATATGTATATATAATAGGTATATATATATATATGTTATATATATGTATATATATATATATTGTATATATATATATATGTATATATATATTATGTATATATATATATATGTATATATATATGTATATATATATGTATATATATATCTATGTATATATATATGTATTATATATATATATGTATATATATATTATGTATATATATATATATGTATATATATATATATGTATATATATATATATGTATATATATATATATATGTATATATATATATATGTATTATATATATATGTATATATATATATATGTATATATATATATATGTTATATATATATATGTATATATATGTATATATATGTGTGTGTGTGTGTGTGTGGTGAATGTTTTGGACGTTCAGTTTAGGAGGAAATGAATGAAAAGAAGGAAGAAGGGATGTGTTTTAATAAGGAAAGATCATGTGTTCGTAGCTACAAACGTTATACGTTTTTTTAAATGTCTAAAGATATATTCGTAGTTTCTTTCTCATGTGAAGCACGTCAGATATTATTAATAATAATCTTTTCACTGGATATTATTAATAATAATGTTCTCTTTACTGTTAATGGAAAAATCCAATTAAGCAACCAACACAAACACATATACATCCCACATGTATACACTTAAACATAACACACACACACACATATACAAGTAAACGCACACACGCACTTACACACACTCGCAAAACCTCCCCCACCAAATTTCATAGATTCTATTTTCTACAGCAAGGTAACATGAAAACTGACCAAACATATTGTTAAGCACACAATAAATAAAAGAAATTTTTTTTGCATTTGATAAAAATATTTGACGATTTTGACCTTTTATTAAGTTCAACAAACCCAATAAAGCACATCCTCCATTTTACCTTTCGCTTTTCCTTACTACTTTTCTTTTCTCTCTCTAAGCATGCCTTCAAAAATTCACTAGACAGAGACATACTTACACGCTTATACATACACATATAGAGAAACATATATATCTAGATTACAAAGAACATCTCAACCATTCCCTAACATTCTCTTCCCAACTGTCGAAACAATAAATCCTATATTTATTTTTCAAGTAACTCCCCTATAAAAGTTATGGGTTTTCCACAAAAAAATTTCATTAATAATGGAATCCCTTAAAGAACGAATACGCTGAATAAACAGTTTTTATCCAAATCCTGACTACCTGTACTTTTCATATATATATATATATATATATATAATATATATATTAGAAATTAAAAACTGGAAAATACGCACACTTACATGGTTATTATATAATTTTAAGTTATCGGCCGGTTTCGCAATCCCTATTCATGGTAAATGTTTAATTTATATGAATATATATTTTTTCTTAAGAAGAAATATATATGTATGTGTGTATATATATATATATATATATATATATTATATTATGTATGCATCTATGTATGTATGTATGCATGTATATATGTATGTGGGTGCGCGTGTGTGCGTATGCAACCGTACGCGTGTCTATGTTTGCATGTCTATATATATATATGTGTGTGTGTGTGTGTGTGCGACATCAGTGAAATATGTAATGGAAATTGAGGAATGATACTTTATTGGAATTTCACAAATCTAGAGTTGAGTTGGAATACAAAAGCAACACTTTTTTCTGTTGTAAAACTTTTATTCTAAGTATAACTATTCCAGGTCTTGTGAATATTGACGATCCCGTCTCATTCCACTTTTCTTCTTTTGCTTTCGGTTGTGCAAACCTCTGTGTCTGAGAGTATGTGTGTATAAATGATGTGAACGGCTTTACAATGATACAAATGTAGATAATAGATATTAGCTGATCCAGTGGTATGTTTACCTGTGTTACAACCCACAACCGACGTATCCATTTTGTCTAGCACTTATCACAATCGAACGTACTTCGATGACTAAATGCTTTTAAAACTTTCGTTGGTTACTCACCAAACTTTCTTCCTCTAACCTGGTGCTTCTGAATAACAGAAATATTAACTAAACGCTAAGATAGAAGCACACGTAAGTACATAAACACGTGCACACAAACACGCATTTATATATTTATATATTCGCATTTATACATACACACGGGTGCAGGAACGTATACATTGTGTATGCATGTAATATATACATATAAACGTATATACATCCTGGGTGTATGTATATATATATTATATACAGAAACACACACACACACATATATATATATCATATACAGACATATATAAATATTATATTTATATACAGACACACACACCACATATATATATAAATATATTATATATATATATATATATATATATATATATTTTGTATGCAGACATATATGTATGTGTATATATATATATATATTACTGTATAGACATATGTGTATATATATATATTGTATAGACATAGGTGTATATACATATTGTATAGACATATATGTGTATATATATATTGTATAGACATCGGTGTATATACATATTGTATAGACATATATGTATATATTATTATATACAGACATATATGTGTTTATATATATATATATTGTATAGACATATATGTGTATATATATATTATATACAGACATATATATATATACATACATACATTCATACATATATACATGCACACACACACATGCATGCATACATATAAATTATCGATTTTATATAACTAACACCTCAATACTTGTCACTTTAACGGTTATTCTCATAGGAATATTAAACATATCTTATAAGAGAATACATACTCCTGTCTGAAAATCTCAAGCAAAATCGTTTTATTTGCCTACAGGTAAGTCGCTGACAGTAGCGCTTCTCTTCAATATAATCTACGGAACGTTTTATCACATTATGGAGGAAGCCTTGTATTTATGGTGTTGAGATAACAAAAGTCTTGTGATAAACCGCGCATTACTGATCATGACATTCAGCTATTTCAACTATGATATTTTATTAGACGAACAGAGAGAAAATTCTAAAAGAATATGTGTGTGCGTGTGTGTGTGTGTGATGAGAAAGAGATCTAGCAGTGTGTGGGCGTGTGTGTATAACTGTGTGTTTATATAGATACATATATATATATATATATATATGTATGTATGAATGTATACATATATACAAATGGGTGTAATATTCCCGGATATAAATGTCTATATTCATAAAATGCATTTCTTTATATACTTGTGTGTCATTGCGTGTGCATGCATTTCTATATATGTACGTATATATATATATATATATATGTATACACACACACACACACATATATATATGCATGTATATGTATTTATATATTTATTTATTTATTGATGCATATATATCTATATGTACTCATGTGTTTACGTATTTCTATGTATATGTTTTATATTGGTGTATATATATATATATATATATACATATATATGTCTGTATGTATGTGTGTGTGTACGTATATATATATATGTGTGTGTGTGTGTACGTATATATATATGTGTACGTGTATGCTTGTATATATGTATATACATTTATTTATATAGGACTGGTTGTGCTTTTTGGTTGAAATTATTATCAATCACTGTTTATATATATATATTTATATATATCTCATAACCTGGTGAACTTTATATACAATGTAGTGTAGATTAAATATGCTTTTTAAATAAATTAATGCTGCTGCATTTTCTGTTTATGTCAACGATAAGTATTCAGTTTCGACAAATAAAAATATCTGCTCGTTAAACTTATATATATATACGCATGAATATACTAAATATGTGTGTGTGTGTTTTGAGGATTTCCAAGACCAGCGAGGCGGTGAGGTGGAAGAATTGTTGACACACCTAGAAACGTGCTTGACAGCATTTTGTCGGTCTTTATGTTCTGGGTTGAAATTCTGCCAAGGTCGATTTTACCTTTCATCATTTCAGGGTCGATAAATTAAGTAACTATTTCTTTACTACCCACAAGGGGTTTAAACAGAGAAGGGACAAACAAGGACAGACAAACGGATTAAGTCGATTACATCGACCACAGTACGTAACTGGTACATAATTTATCGACCCAGAAAGGATGAAAGGCAAAGTCGACCTCGGCGGAATTTGAACTCAGAAAGTAGCGGCACACGAAATACCGCTAAGCATTTCGCCCGGCGTGCGAACGTTTCTGCCAGCTCGCCGCCCTACCAGTGAAATACTGGTGTTGATGTAGTCGACTAGTCCCCTCATCCAAAATTTCAGGCCTTGTGCCTTTAGCCAAAACGACTATAAAGGCAGTGACATGGCAGAATCCTACTAACGATTCGGGTAAAATGCTTGGCGGTATTTCATATTCCTTGGCTTTCTAAATTCAAATTCCGCCGCAGTCGACCTTGCTTTTCATAATTTCGAGGTCGATAAAATAATTACCAGTGAACATTGTGATCGATTAATTCGAGTTAATCCGTCTCGCAAAATTGAAGCCAACAAAACAGCGAGCTGGCAGAATCGTTAACGCGTCCGGCAAAATGCGATCCATCATTTCGTCAACCTTTAGGTTCTGAGTTCGAATTCTGCCGTGGTGGCCTTTGCTTGTCATCCTTTTGGCGTTGATAAAATAAGTACCACTTAAACACTGGTTGAGGGGGTGCAGTCGACTAACATCCTCACCTGAAATTGCTCGATTTATGCCAAAATATCAAAATATTATTATTATTATTATTATTATTATTATTATTATTATTATTATAATTATTATGAAGTAACAGTTTGGTTCGGTTCTTTTCGTAGCGTCGTCTTTAAGCTAGGTTTCCAAACATGTAGAACAGAATTCGGTTCTACGAGCTTGACCTGTTTGTGTCTTTCGCACAGCCACCGAATATTTCACTTGCATTGACCCTTATCAAATTGTTACTAAAATAATTATGTAACAACTGCCAAATGTATTGAGTCCCACTTTCTTCTGTTTATTCATTCACCAGTGTATATGTAGCTGTGTGGTAAGAACCACATGGTCCGGGTTCAGTCCCACTGCGTGGCGTCTTGGGCATGTGTCTTCTACTATTGCCTCGGGCCCACCAAAGCCTTGTGAGTGGATTTGGTAGACGGAAACTGGAAGAAGCCCGTCGTATATGTATGTATATAGTTTTGCGTGTTTCTTTGTTTGTCCCCCTACTATCGTTTGACAACCGACGCTGGTTTGTTTATGTCACCATAACGTAGTGGTATCGGCAAAATATACCAACAAAATCAATCGAATATATACTACGCTTACAAAGACTAAATTCTTGGGGATGATTTCTTCGATTAACACCCTGCAAGGCTGTGCTCCAGCATGGCCGTAATCAAATGACAGCATGAAAGAGTAAATGAATACTTAAAACAGACGAATGGCTATGCGTTCCTTCTACAAATGTTTATTATGTGCTTTTCTATTGACATAAATCTGATACAGTCAGGTATGTAGAAGGCAGAACACACATAAATTACATAATACGTTGCGTAACTCCCGACTCATCAGAGTAAGTAAATATACATACAAACAGTGACATACTGTTGAATGCATACTCTAACAATTGTAGCAGTACCAGCTGGACCATTGAATGACTTTAATATGTGTTTATGCCACATTCATTATTCTCTTCATCTTTGGATACTATGGGATTTGTGGATTGCCAAACAGTAGTGAAATTCCTGACATCGATGCATTCAGTGTCATGGTAATAAATTGCTCAAGTATGTGATTTCTGTTTTCCTGTGAGGCCATTTATTGTGTCTTGTTTCTCCTTCATTTGTCTTCAATCATTGTGGTTCCCTTTTAATCACATACATACATACATACATACATATTATATGCATACATATATACACATGTATATATATATATATATGTATGTGTATATATATATATATATATATATATATATATATTCATATATACACATATATTCTATTCCCTCTATTCTTCTTTGGTCTCTTATATGTATGTTGTATGTATATATATGTATATATTATATCATATATACACATATATTCTATCCCCTCTATTCTTCTTTGGTCTCTTATATGGTATGTATATTAATATATATATATATTATGTATATATAAAAATGTATTTTCATATATACAAATATACGTTTGTATGGATATATATATATATATATATGCATATAGACATATATATTATATATATATATAGATATATATATATATATATATATATTATATATAATATATATATATATAATGGATATAAAAACTCAAAGAAACACACGTATATATTCGTACATATGAAGGTGAACTTTGTGCCGTTTGCGTGTCTATCTTGCAATCCACACGCATAGATCAGTTTGTTTTTAGTTATGTATGAATGTATGTATGAACAAATAATTATTTTTACTCACGTTAACTTACGAAGCCGAATATTTACTCGCTCATTAAGACAACCCACACTTTTCCTTTACATCAGAGAAATAATAAATAACAGAAAGCGATGTGCTAATAAAGCGTTGATGTTGCCATACATTACTACACACACGGGCGCGTACAGGGTATGATACAGGAACACAGACATGCTCATACATACACACGCTTACACACATCCATTTGCGTGTACACATACGCTCCACCTACGTACATGCATAATTTCACATGTATTGTTAAACACGTCAAAACTTTAACGTATACAGCCGTGTATGTAATTAAACTACACCGTACGCTAACAGACACATGGAAATGCTCTTTTAAACACACGCTTGCGGAGTTACAAACGCATATGAAAAAGCTCATATTTGCATTAGCCTCAAATCATAACTATACATACATGCAGTGATGTATATATTGAAAGACACATGCGTACGTTTGTAAAACATGCACATACTTACAAACATTTAAACAACGCTCTTTTACACACTCACTTGTGTATGTAAAGCATGTATATATATATATATATATATATATATATATACACGTATATAAATCGTAACCAGATGTTCTAACATGCACTCATGCAAGACCCACATCCATAAGCCATCACTCACTCACCTTTCTTTGTTTCTCCCTTTCTCTCGCTTCCCTCTTGTCTCTCATCTCTCTCTTTCTCACCTCTCTCACCATTGCCTCTCTTCTCACTCTTTCTCACCTCTCTCTCTCTTGTTCTCTCCCTTATCGTTTTCTTTTCTCTCTCTCTTCTCTTCTTATTCGTTCTTTCGCTTATATTCCTTCTCTCTCACTTTCTCTTTCTCACACACACACACACACACACACACACAGAATCACATACACTCAAAGACAGAAACACAGATACACGCAAACACCTTCACACATATACATACACATCAGATGCCAAATTTATCACAAGTTTAATAGCAAATGTAATCATGCAATTTAAGGGTTTCTTACACACATTCTAGAGCTTATCATCTCTCTCCATTGTATACGGGGTGTTGATGCGGGTTAGAGGTTAGGGGTGGAGGTAATTGGTAATCATTTAGCACTGTTTTCAATGCTGATGCAAATGATAGCAGGAACAATAGAAGAGGCAGTGCAATCGATGCATTATTGTTGCTGTGCTGGGTGAAACCTAGTTCGGCTCCTATCAAGCAAGCTTAACGAAAACGCGTTCCAGCCGTGACTATTCATGCACAGTGAATAAATAAATCTATACCGTCCGATGTGATTTGTTATGATTTTAATTGAAAGAGAATTAATTGGTGGCGATTGTGGGCACTCTCCCGAGAGATCATATGCGGAAAGGCGTTTTAAATCTCATTGTGACGTCATATTTGTTCGAATGGTTTTGTTGTTCTTGTTGTTAATGTCGGGAGTGTGTTTACATCAGATTAGCACTAACGAAAAGTCGTATGGTCATTAAATATTATTAATTATTATTAGCAAATGAAGTAAAAAATTAAACTAATTTGTGTATTGTAGAGTTATAATCTATTTATTACATATGAATTTTAACAAAATCTTATGGGGATCTCCAAGGGTCATATGAACTCAATTTGAAAACGACCGATCTGCAGCGTTCATTTCTAAATATTAGGATGCAATTTGCAAATTTTGACTATTGCTTCCAGCAGATCGAGTGAAAATAGTGCTATTAAAGAGAATAGTGGGAGAAGATTTCTCTTCCTTCATTAGTTTGGGAAATTACACATTGTTAATAATTAGACATTGTTAATAATTAGTCATCGTTAATAACCACTAAGACAAATGTGAAAGAAGAAAGAACAAATTATGTCCAAACCGGAAACCTGGGATGAATGCTTACATCCGAGATGATTTCGATAATGTGGTAGCGTTTAAATGGGCAATATACTAAAAATATTTGATAGAGTGGCTATGTGGTAGTAGCTTGCTTACCAACCACATGGTTCTGGGTTCAATCCCACTCCGTGGCACCTTGGGCAAGTGTCTTCTACTATAGAAACGGGGCAACCAAAGCCGTGTGAGTGGATTTGGTAGACGGAAACTGAAAAAAGCACGTCGTATATATGTGTGTATATATGTATGTGTGTGTGTGTGTGTATATGTTTGTGTGTCTATGTTTGTCACCCCCAACATCGCTTGACGACCGATGCTGGTGTGTTTACGTCCCCGTAACTTAGCGGTTCGGAAAAAAGAGACCGATAGAATAAGTATTAGGCTTACGAAAAATACGTCCTAGGGTTGATTTGCTCGACTAAGGGCGGTGCTCCAGCATGGCCGTAGTCAAATGACTGAAGCAAGTAAAAGAGGAAAGATGAAAAAAAAAAAGAGTTGAGTTCTACTCTTCTAAATATGATAGATGTTGTTCGAGAGAGAGAGATTTGAATAATCTGATGTAAACCACCAACTGACGCATGCGCACGTACACACTCCACTTAGGTTTAAATTTGTTTTCAATTTATGGGCAATTGACATTTTGAAAAATCTTTCAATGTCCATTCCCAGCGGAAAAGCAATCAATGAAACAGGCCTTCTAGGTGAGCTTGTTTTGAATGGTAATTTTATTAAGTTAGTCTCAAGTTTACCTGATATTTTAGCATTGGAATAGGACATTACGAAACGAAAATTGAAATCATTCCCTTGTCCTTATTCTCATTGACCTCATATTGCAAATATATATATTGAGTTTTAACCAGAGAGGTAAATTGCGGTCAATAAATTTATTTTCTGTTTCTTGTCTTTCAAAAGAGCAAAGATTCTCTACCAGACCACTAGAGCGAACCTCTTAAACCGCTGTTGGTCTGTGCTGATTGATAAATCTATAAAACCTCTGGACAATATGGCATAAAAGCTGATTATGGAATGGAGAATTTTGGCGTGCCATCGTCTTTGATAGTGCTACCGAAATTTTTTCACTGTGTACATTATTTGCATGAAGACAAGCACTTCTCTGACTAACACAGTCTGTTGAATTAGTAATTAATTCATTACTGGTATACTTTTTATCGACCCTGGAATGTGAAATAGTAAAACCCAGAAAGAGGAATTGCGGTGAATATATTAAGCTATAAGAAAACAAAAATGGTCCTTTGTAGGACTAATAGAAAAACCCTTCTAAAACCAGGATGGACCATGTTGATACATAGATCTATAAATTTGATACATAAAGTGGTAATCATGTACCAAGTCTTCATTCAAAAAAAAAAACTGAATATTGTGGAATGAAGAATTTCGGTGTTGCATCGTCTGTGATAATGGTACTGATATATTTTTTCATAGTGAATATCATTTGCTTAAAGACCAGCACTTCTCTGAATAGCACAGTCTGTCGTATTAAAAATCAATTCATTACTGGTACTCGTTTTATCGATCCTGCAATGGGAAATAGTAAACGTGTAGCTTAGCATTTGAACTCATTGGAGCGAAGTTAAATATTACAATACTGTCCACAACTATGTTGATTGGTTGTGTTGGTTTTCAATTTCCTCTGAACATTTTAAAACGTACAAAGAAGAAAAGGAAAAATATTCGATGAAAAAGATAATAGAATCGAGGTAGAAACCTCATTAGCAGTGAAGTAGAAATACTGCACTGTGTTCCACTGATAGAATATCTTCAGGCAAACAAAAGTTTCTAATATCGTTAGCTAGCAAGTTGTTATAGCATTACGAAACGCTATATATTTATGAGACAATTAAAGCACGTTTGCTTTGTGTTACTCGGATTGAGACGCATGAAATTTTAATGACGATATTATTGACCGATTTAATTATTAAAGGCAGCTAATTCTAAGATGGGAATTTCTGCAGAATGTGCGTTCCACACTATTAATCTGCGTGTTTTAGTAATATCCACAGAATGTCGAAAGAGCACAATATATTTTGTAAATTTCGAGTCGACTGAGTAGAAAATTATGTATTCGAGGAAATATTAACCAACGTCGTTTGTCTCATCTTTGTATGAAAAGTGGGAGAGAAAAAAAAATAATAATAACAACAAAGTATTATATTCTAAAATATTTAGTAAATTATTGATTTTTCTTTTTCGACTTTAAATAAATTAACGAATGCAATCGCCAACTCCTTCCACACTTTATCTAATACTACATGCAGCTTTTGTGTTCATGTAACTAGTTCTAGTGAAGCTAAAATTAAATACAAGTCAAATGTGGAAGTGAGGGGGGTTGGATATAATATCTTATAATGAACCCATCGTGTATCAACATTGCGTGTTGTTATTCGTTCGCCGATTCAATTTCTCTTCATCTTTTCATATTTTTCATACATGTTAATACATAATATACTACATAATATACGAGCATCGCTAGAAACCAATTATGGTAGTCGTCATCATCATCGTTATCTTCATCATCGCCGAATTACATTGACTGTTATCGTTATGAGCCAATTAGTGACTTGATAGGTTGTGGCTCGACGCGCAAATCATAACTACGAAATTGTCCTCAAATAATAAACCGGCCTTCAAGAGCAGATCGCTCTTTACGAGAAGACTGCACTTTAAGAGAATGACAGATATGAAAACACACTATAAAAATCCCTAATCTGACGAAATGATCTTCAGCGAAAGACATTTGGTCGTAGGTTCACCAATTTGAGCTGCTTGGCGACGAAGAATAACAGCTTCCACCTCCTCTTTATTATACTCACAACAACAACATTAAATCTTTTCTACTCTAGGCACAAAGCCCGATATTTTTGGGAAAGGGGCCAGTCGATGATATCGACCGCAGTACGCATTTGGTATTTAATTTATCGACACTGAAAGGGAAAGTCGACCCCGGCTGAATTTGAACTCGGAACATAAACACATAGGAAATACCTATTTCAGTACTGCCCACAAGGGACTAAACACAGAGAGGAAAAAGGACAAACAAACGGATTAAGTCAATTACATCGACCCCAGTGCGTAACTGGTACTTATTTAATCGACTCCGAAAGGATGACAGGCAAAATAGACCCGGGCGGAATTTAAACTAAGAACGTAGTGGCAGACGAAAGACCTATTTCTTTACTACCCACAAGGGGCTAAACACAGAGACGACAAACAAAGACAGACAAACGGATTAAGTCAAGTACATAGACCCCAGTGCGTAACTGGTACTTAATTTATCGACCCCGAAAGGATGAAAGGCATGTTAACAATTCTGCCAGCTCGCCGCCTTAACAACAACAACAACAATAATAATAGCAAATAATAGTGACTAAGGTAATGTTCCACACTGCTGGCTCTTCGGGTGCCAGAGGACGGCCGAGGTAACTAAGAAGCTAAACAGCTTTTTTGGTAAAAGCAAAGAGAACGTTAGTAGTAGAACTGACATATCCAAATGAAACCCTTATGTAACATAGAAATATGGAAGGCCATTTATGCACACAAGTACGTGTGTCTATGTTTTGCGTAGTGCTGTAAAGCTATACGTCACATCAATTATTTATTTATGCGGCTTTTTTCAAGCCTAGCCAGGCTCATGGGCCCGGTTTCCCGGTTTCTGTGGCGTATGTGCCCCCCCCCCAAGCTGGACGGTACGCCAGTCCAACGCAGCGTTATTCAAGAAACAGGAAGGGAGGGTGAGAGAAAGTTGTGGCGAAAGAGTACAACAGGGGACGCCACCACCCCTTGCCGGAGTCTCGTGGAGAATTAGGTGTTTTCGCTCAATAAACGCAATCAACGCCCGGTCTGGGAATCGAAACCGCGATCCTCCGACTGCGAGTCCGCTGGGCTAACCACTGAGCCATTGCGCCTCCACATACGTCACACTGCATCGATTCAACGAAAAGACATAATTGAACATTTCCATACATGCAGGTCGTTAAAATATTTACTGAAATGCGTACTAATAGAGTTACGATCAGATAAGAAAAGAAACCCCTTATATTGGCTTCTATGGCTGGCGCAAAACGATACAAACCAATGAATGAATACAATATCAATTATTGTATATCTATGTATCTGTCACTTATACGAGAGGTGTTTGTCCTTGTAAAGTTGTTCAAATCTGTTATCGAGAATATGTTCCAGAGAAAATGCCAGATATTTTTTTACACTGCAAATACGTCATAGATAGTTCACACATAGAATTCAAATCTCTTCATATCTTTGAATATATTTAACGAAGTACAGAGAAGTTATACTTGAAGAAAGTTTAATATTAGGTATATGTGTGTGTGTGCGTGTCTGTGTGTGTGTGATTGTATGTGCGAGTGTGTTTACATTACATAATTTGGGAAACGCGTGCGTGTTTGGAATATTTTATATGTCTATGATCATACGTGTATATAAGTTACGCGCACTAAGACACGTGCGCGCTCACACACACAAACAATTATATATACATATAAATAGATACACATGCAGACAAATTTATATATAAATAAATAAACAATAGACCTCCATATTTATCTATCTGCCTGTCTGTCTGTCTATCTATCTATCTATCGATTTATTTATCTATCTATCTATTTATCTCTATCTATCTATATCTATCTATCTATATCTATATGAATCTATCTATCTATATCTATCTATCTATATCTATATGAATCTATCTATCTATCTATCTATCTATCTATCTATCTATCTATCTATCTATCTATCTATCTATCTATATATCTATCTCTCTCTCTATATATATATATACATATGTTACTCAGATTTAAATGGCGGTGCCCCAGCATGGCCACAGCTCGTGAGCTGAAACTAGATAAAATAAATAAAATTTTAAAAAAGATTGCCTGCCATAACTTTCCAAGTCTTATATCGCTATAATGAGCAGTTTTAGTTTTAAATGATTCTGCCAGCTATATCTCCGTATTGGTCCTTACCATCACAGTTCCACAATGATGCCATACTGTCAATGTTACATTTCCTACTGTTTTTCGATACTTGCATCCAGTAACTGACAGTGATGATCGCAGACCTTGTGTGAAGAGGGTCAAACTATATTGAAACTAAAGGGATCCATGCTACAATATATTTATCATGTAAATTAAAACAAAAGAAATCATTCCCAGAAAATAAATAAATGATAGATACATTGATTTTGAGTATGGAAGATTTTAAAAACTTGTACTGACACACACATCCTATGTTTTGTTTCCATTTCATTTTCTTTTGCAGTGGATTAGGTCTTTCGTCACCGTTCATGATTTGTAAATAGATCGAAGCTCGTATGCATCAACAGGGCGACCAAACCTATCACAAATTTCCATATACTTTGTGTCCAATTCGCGTAGTTGTTTGGAGCCCAGAATGCATGAAGTTTTATAAGACCAAGCTCGATGTCTTTGATTTCGTTGGCAGAACTTTGTAACATTTGCTTACCACTTGATATTTCAACAATAGTAACCAATTTTTTTCATCAGAAGTATGCCATAGGTTCATTGATTGTTGAGATGATTCAAAGGATATCCTCTGCCAAATGTCATTTGTTTGATGTTTGACACTTGTGCGTAATATTTTAATGTTTCTGACTAAAGCAAATATTTTGGCGAAGTAAAGTTTTATGCCCATACAGAGTTGATAGATGTTCGGGAGATTTTCGTTACTGATATGCATTTAGCTCATAGAAATTGGATCAATAAAAGATGAATTTCATTGACGCAAACAGGATGTGGAGCAACAAGGCTTAATGCTATAACGCAAATATCTTAGTTAACATTTCAGTCTCCAATCAAAAACCTTGAAACTGGTAGAAAACGTGGTGTGTGAAATTAATAAGCCACCCATTAGGATAAAATTTGAAGTGCATTACAGATAAAATATGAAACATACATACACACACACACACATATATATATATATATATATATATAGGGAGAGTTTACGAGAAAAACAAAAGACGAAGACAGGTGGTGTACAAAACAAACAGATGTATTATTATAACGCTCAGGAATAGAAAAAGTCGTTTACGTTTCGAGCCTACGCTCTTCTACAGAAAGGGACACAGAAAAAACATGGAGAAAACAAAATGTGTGTAATGGCTAACGATCTATCAGTGCGATGTGTATATGTATATATATATATATATATATATATATATATATATATATATACATACATACATACACATAAACATATATCAAGCGTTAATTTATAGTTGAAACAAATTACATACGAAAAGCGTTTATTTTTCAAGGTATATTTCATCATTTTGCTCAGCCTGGTGTACACACAAACGCATGTATGTAAAACAGCTGTGTCGCGTTAAATGAAATAATAATGTATAATGTAAATATATATATATATATATATGTATGTATGTATGTATACACACACAATCATATACGGTACAGGTCGTCACGAACAGGGCAAATTTCATGAAATACATAAACAAACGAGGGGAAGGCAAAAAAAAAAAACGAGAAAGAAATGGAAAAGAGGACAAGTAAACCGAACGAACCGTCCGAGTTTGTTTTAGTTCGGTTTTCTTGCATGTCTCCACTCTCATTTTTTTTGTTCCTATCTTTGACCCCTCTATAAATCCTGAATTTTAATTTACAAGTTATGGGAGCAAATTGAATATTAAAAATTATCCGTAATATTGTTAAGTACATACATGCATAACTACATACATACCAGCGTATATATATATTAATATATATATACACACGCATAAACACACATTCACATATACATATATATATATATATATATATACACGCATAAACACACATTCACATATACATATATATTATATATATATATATATATACACGCATAAACATACATTCACATATATATATATATATATATATACACGCATAAACACACGTTCACATATACATACATACATATATATATATATATATATATATATATACGCACGCACACACATTCACATATATATATATATACACACCCAGACAGACAGACATATGGAGATAGACATATATATATATATGTGTGTGTGTGTGTGAATGTCTGTGTGTATTATTGGTGTTCATGTATGCGGATATAGACTTATATGCGTATATATATATATATTCATTCATGTGTGTGTCTACACACGCGAACACACAAACACATATGTAAATTTATTCATTCTTACACTCGTGTGTGAGTTCATGTGCATGTACGTGAGTTTGTTATGTGATACCATTTTTATAGGAGACCGATGACCGCTGTTCGAAATAAATCAGCAGAATTTTTATGCGTTTTGTTTTGACAAGTTGGGGAGAGACATTTATTGAGTTTCTGAAAGGTTAGATATTCTATTATAAAATAACTCTTGGGCAATTTTTAGAACATTTTTTCTTACGTGAATATAAGACGTTGGAAAATGAGTGGTAGATGGCTAGCGGTAAATAAAATGGATGAGTAATGGCCCAATGGCTAAAGTTTTGCCATAATGTAGTATGTTAATCCATTAACATTTGTCACGAGATTATCTCTAGGACATTTTATTAATGTAGCTTGCATTTACACACTTACAAGAATTCGTTTCACAATGCTGGAACCTCTAGATTTTGGCGAATTATACCGGAAACATCTTGCTAATCTCCCAGAAATTTCTAACGCCCATGCTAAATAAAGAATACCATATCGTACATCGGGGATCCCGGATCTATGAGAAAATATATTAGATTAATGATTTGTTGATACTATAATTATATTAAATGTTTATACAAGACAACATCATGTTTTACTGCCTTAACAGTGCATACTCTTTTACTCTTTTACTTGTTTTAGTCATTTGACTGCGGTAATGCTGGAGCACCGCCTTTAGTCGAGCAAATCGACCCCGGGACTAATTCTTTGTAAGCCCAGTACTTATTCTATCGGTCTCTTTTGCCGAACCGCTAAGTGACGGGGACGTAAACACACCAGCATTGGTTGTCAAGCAATGCTAGGGGGATAAACACAGACACGCAAACACACACATACATATATACGACAGACTTCTTTCAGTTTCCGTCTATCAAATCCACTCACAAGGCATTGGTCGGCCCGGGGCTATAGCAGAAGACACTTGCCCAAGATGCCACGCAGTGGGACTGAACCCGGAACCATGTGGCTGGTTAGCAAGCTACTTACCACACAGCCACTCCGTGCTATTTACATTGTCTTGTTAAAGTTATTAAACATCCTGGTGAACACATTGCTTAAACAGCCTCTGCATACAAGGGTGTGAAGTTATTGGATATAACAGTTTACATATCAAACGCATTCATGCATCTGGTATGCAAGAATTTATAATTTGTAGGTACGTGGTATTTCGTTCTGCAACTGTAATATACTGTAAAATACACTATATGTTTTCATAAGTCAAGATATTTTCCAAGAAAAAGAGTTCGCGACGCAACTTTTCATCGCTGACCAAGTCAGCAAGTTTGATCAAGGTTGGTTAGCTTAATAACAGGCACAGTCCGTCTGTCGATTTTAGCACTCGAAGAATGGATTGACTAATGTCCGTAAAGATTATCGCTTTTAAAATTTGCCTGGTCTACTATAAAGTCTCTGTAATAACATCAAAAATCTGTACAGTTCATAGGTTTCTAAGAAATTGCCGCTAGATATCGGTACAATTATCAGAAAATTATTCTATTGTAAATGGGAAAGGTACTTTGGATCGTCTGCTCCTTAATATATTCTAATGGGAAAAGATGGTATAATAAAGGTTTGGCTTTCTTGATAATTCCCGATGACAATCGATCTGGTGATGAAAAACTAAAAAAATATAAGGAATGTTAGTTACAAAAACATGCAGAGCAAAATTGAAGTTATATAAATACGTAAATATCCAGAAGCATAGTCACATAAAAATGCATGTATGTATGTATGAGAGCTTGTATATATTTGTATATATACGCTTCCATTTGTATGCATACACATACCTATATATCTTGTTGTAGAGTTGCATGTTGTAATTGTTCTATTGCCGTATCGTATGGTGGATTCGATTCCTAAATCGAGCGATGTGTTCTCTTACATTGTACAACAATGGCACCGCTGAAGCAGACGCTTTGCTATTTCAGGCTTAATACTTATATATGTCTGCTTTATGGAATGAAGAAGCGTGAAGTGTACTTAGTATCTA
>NC_043017.1:27895845-27898345 GCF_006345805.1 Octopus sinensis
TTTCTTCATCTTGGATACTTTGTTACCTGTTCCTTACACTTTCGTTGTAGAAATACTAAAATCGAAAGAAAATTCTATATTTTCAACAGTGCAAATGGAGAGTGAATACATAACTAGGTCAAGGTAGCAATGATTTATTTTTCTCTAACCTAAATAGATAGCTATGTGAATTAGTGAAGCTCCAGACTTAACGTAAAGGATTTAATTTTTGCAGGAGTAGATACAGTTTGCCAAATTTTGATCAGCACACATTTAAAGCAGAAGACACATCACCAACTTGCTGCGCTATTCGGTAAATTCGAAACAACGTAATATCGAAACATGTATCGTAAACACACGTCCATACATTTACAACTTCACTTGTTATCATATATATATATATATATATATATTATATATACACACACACACATACACATAGCAATATCGATACGAACAAGCACACAACACACCACACACACCACACACACACACACACACAACCACCACATATATATTATATATATATAATATATATATACACACACACAAAAATAGCGTGTGTGTGTACATGCTTCTATATCTTATGAAGGTATGTTATTTTAATCATCTATCTATTCAAATTTGTATGACCGCGATTGATGTTTCCCATGTATATATCGTTATATGTATACATACTTATATACACAGATACACACACACATACATACATATAATAATATATATATTATATATATATATATATAAATTTATATATGTGCCTTTTGATATTTGTTTATAAATGCGTTCTTTTAATATATATTTATATTTACGAGTAGTTTCCATGAAAAATTTTTTAATTCAATAAATTATTTCATTCTGCATTTTTATTTACGATCTTTTATTTTCACAAAGCCGTATAAGATTTCCTTTTTCTCTCTGATTTCCTTCTGACAACATACATGTTTTACCACGATCTAAGTATTTCTCGCAACGCTGAAATAGAGGGAAGCAAAAAAATGATGATGATAAAACGAAAAGCACCATGATTCTTTTATGCCTTCGCCTTACTTTGTAACTTCAATATATCCTAACATATCTCATTCAACTTGTTTGCGAAGAAAATGGTTATTTATAGTGGTGAACAGGAATATCTTATTGTTGTCACGAATAGAGTTGGATGAAGTTGGATATGGTAATATGTTAATTCCCAGAACACGTGATTCGTATTGAGTCGATCGTATAATCGATCGGTATCTTGCACATTCAATAGCGAACCTCTGGGATTTGCCTTCTCAGAAATTACGAAAATATGTCTGTCTAAACATACGCACATAAACATTCCCCTCTATATATACATATATATGTATATATATAATATATTATATATATATATAATATATATATATATATATATACATATATTATATTCTTTTATTCATATATATATATATATTTATTATTCATTATTTATATATATAGTTATATATATATATATATGTTTATTTATATATATATTTATATATATATATATAATTTTATTTATATTATTTATATATATATATATATATATATATTTATTCATTTATTTATATATATATATGTTTATTTATATATATATATATGTTTATTTATATATATATATATGTTTATTATTTATATATATATATAATTATTTTTTATATATATATAATATGTTTATTTATATATATATTTATGTTTATTTATATAATATATATATTCATTTATATTATATATATATGTTTATATTATATATATATATATATATAATATGTTTATGTAATAATATATTATATATTATTATATATATATTTTATATAATAATATATTCCTTTATTTATAATATATATTCATTATTTATATATATTATTCATTTATTTATATATATATATATTCATTTATTTCTGTATATATATCTATTCATTATTTATTTATATGTATATATTCATTTATTTATATATATATATCACATTTATTTATATCTATATATATTCATTTATTTATAGATATATATTCATTTATTTATATATATATATATTCATTTATTTATATTATATATATATATTCATTCATTTATATATATATATATTCATTCATTTATTTTTATATATATATTCATTTATTTATATATATATATATTCATTTATTTATATATATATATATATTCATTTATTTATATATAATATGTATATGATTTTGATTTATTTGATTTTTGATTTCGTTTCAGCTCATGAGCTGTGGCCATGCTGGGGCACCGCCATTTGTTTGCTACATGATTTTACCTCACGAAGCTTTTTAGCAACTGCCATTTGGTGCGGAGAGTTCGATGCAGCTGCCCTCATCTGCACCTCCTGCCGTGAAGTTGGTTCATCCGGGACACCTGACAGGAAGAGATCCAGTCCTACTTTAAAGACATCCGCATCTACACCATGCAGGTCCCTCAGGTTCTTCGGGAGATATTGAAGAGCTGTGGGCCTCTGAACCCCAGACTATCACAGTATCTTGTCCTACATCTTGATGG
>NC_043017.1:27905845-27926815 GCF_006345805.1 Octopus sinensis
TGTATATATGACTTATTGGGAAGTGCTTGTCGAATAACGCAAATAATCTTGCCCACGTCAGTTTTAATATTTACGGACAACGATGGGTGAAACTTATTATTTCCCTATGTCCAGTTTTAGGCTCCATACTTTTCATTGAATATTGGTAAGATATGTCATAATGTTCGAGGATTTCGAGTTTGCCCACTGGAACACGTACATTAGGTAAACTGCGTCGTATTTTAGTCATAAGTCACAGCAGTGCTACAAGATAAGGGAATAAAAAAAGAAAACCGATGTCGGTTTATGCGAAGTGCTTTGTGCAAACCAGTCATCTTCTTGTCACATCGTTGAAAATAAATCTACTAAGTTGGCTAGCCACAAATAGGATCTAAAATCTAATTGCATACCACATACAATCTATTTCACAGCCATACAGAAACCTATGTCATATGTAGGTTGATCAAATGGATGCAATCTATGCGTAGCTGAAAACTCTCACATTCCCTTAAGATCTAAGAATTACATCACACTCATCAATTCCAGATTCGAAACTTTCAGAAAATTCAAGCACATGGGAAAATTATTTGGGCAACCTATAGGACGCGCTTGAAATTGGGCAAATGTCTCATATAGTTGAATTTTTGTACACAGGCTAGATCAATTATACATTCTACGGACAAAGAGGATGTAACTCTTAAGTTTCTTCCCTATATTTTTTTCATTTTTATTCACCATTTTTTCTTCCCGTTCTATACTTTGCATTAACTATCTCTTTTTCTCTGGTATTTTCACATGCGCCAGCAACAGGATTTTTGAATCCTGTTGCTGGTGCATGTGAACATGTGTCTATATTTCTTGATCAAGCTTTCGGAAGCAAGAAGCTGAGTTGTTTATATAAGTATAAACATCAGGTATCGCGAGTATATGGAAATACTAACTGGCATTCTACTATGAGCTTTTATGATTTACTAGCAGTATCGCCCGGCGTTGCTCGGGTTTGTAAGGGAAATAACTATTTTTAGAGATTTAAAGTATAATAGCCATCTCAATATGGCTAACCACAAGGGGGGGTGTTACTGTAGCTTTTTACGTTCTGAGATTTAATAATGAATTTTTAGAGAGTTACTTCCCTCGTATATGCCAAAAATGCATTTAAAATGGGAAAAATTTATGGTAAATCCTTTTTTAAATCGTAGACTCATCGTAGACGCGCGCTAATACCCAGAAGGGCTCGATATGAATCACGACTATAAGATACCCGGTTTTGGTTAAACTGCACCGCAAAATGTGGGAGTAGTTAGGAATCTAAATCGTAGGAGACAGACAGCACACAACCTTACTTTTATATATAAAGATTTGCTATCAGTTATCCATCAGCGTGGAACTCATTTCCTCATTACGAATGCATACTGTAACGTATTTAAACGCACATATTAAAGACACAGAGGTATCATAGCCTATAATGTACCTATACATCTATATGTATATGTACTTTATACATATTCCCATGGGCACATTATTATACACATTCATATGGGCACAAAATAAAAATTAAAATAAATTGGGCAAAAGGTTGTAACTGAAATAGTCAATATCACGAGTTTGGTAATTGAGAATTCATTAATTATATACCCGAAAATTTTTTTTAATCTAATTAATCTAAATGAATCGCTTGTTTGATGAGAGAACGCAAACAGCTAATGGCAATTTTTAACGACTCTTAAAGTAAATTGGAATCACTTTCATGAAATTAATAATTAATTACACGGAGTTAATTGACATGCCTCGTGAATGGGAAGTCTGATCTTTGTTTGCATGCAAGAGAGATAAATGTGTACATGTCTCTACCCATTTGATCTCATCAGCAATGTGTGGAGTAAACTTGCATGCTACTCGGTTGGGAATAAGAAGAGTAACTATCTTTTCTCGTTATAGATAACTATGATGCTTGGCGCAAACAATGGAGTATGTTCCGAAACACATGCGCGGTGGCGGACTGGCCAGGTTGCCAACTTGCCCCATGGAAAGTGGGCCCCTCTGGCATTAGAATCCATATATGGGGCCCATGTTATTACTTAAGGAGTCCATTCTTTTACTCCTTCTCCTTCTTATTCTTGTTCTTCTTCTTCTCATTATTATTATTGTCATCGTGGTCATCGTCATCATCATCATCATCATCTTTATCATCATTATCATTATCCTCATTATCATTATCATCATTATTATCATCATCATTATTATCATCATCATTATCATCATTATTATCATCCTCATTAACATCATTGTTATTATTATTATTATAGGCGAGCTGGCAGAAACGTTAGCACGCCGGGCGAAATGCTTAGCAGTATTTCGTCTGCCGCTACGTTCTGAGTTCAAATTCCGCCGTGGTCGACTTTGCCTTTCATCTTTCGGGGTCGATTAAATAAGTACCAATTACACACTGGGGTTGATGTAATCGACTTAATCCGTTTGGCTGTCCTTGTTTGTCCCCTCTGTGTTCAGCCCCTCTGTGGGTAGTAAAGAAATATATTATTATTATTATATATGCATGCATGTGCGTATGCATACGACGTGCTTTAATCAGTTTCCTTCTAACAAACTCACTCGCACGTCTCCTTGGTTCACTCCAGGGCTATACAAGAAGAAACTTGGTGTAGGAGTGGCTGTGTGGTAAGTAGCGTGGTTACGAACCACATGATTTCGGGTTCAGCCCCACTGCGTGGCATCTTTCGCAAGAGTTTTCTACTATAGCCTCGGGCCGATCAAAGCTTTGTGAGTGGATTTGGTAGACGGAAAGTCGTGTATATATATATATATATATATATATATATATATATATGATGTAGGGAAGTGCGTGTGTTATTTTCGCGCTTGTGTGTATGTGTAGAATCTTTTGTGAATAAAACGCTACTATAAATACTTTAGATAACGTAAGTGAAAAGAAATACAAATAAAAACACCAAGCCTTATGTTTTACCGATAACCTTTATGGAAGTAGAAAATGATGAAATTCAAATAAGAGTCGTAACAGCGGGGATTAGTTATAATAAAGAAATAAACAAATGAAAAAACATACAGGAATAATAAATAAATAAATACGTAAATAAATTCTGTTTCTTTGCTATTCAACATCACACCAAACTAAACAATTGTCCCCGCTGAGAAGGTTTATATTTTGTCAGGAAAAACATGCTTCTTACATGTGTGGAGTGGTTAAAAGGTATAGCGAAAAAGAAAACGAAGACGGAAATAAAATAATCTAATGCAAAAACATTTGGTGAGACATGAACTTTCATGTGGAGTTCTGAAAAAAACTGAATCAACAAATGACAGGCATATTTGCTTTCTTTTTATTTATTAAAGAAGTTTTAGTTAAGGGAACTTCCTGACAATAGAAAAATGACAGAGAAAGAAAGGGAATAAGAAAGGTGAAAAGTAAAACAGCCAAAATATCTTAAATGATTTTTGTTCCTTTCTACCTACTTAGCTTTAAGACAGAGGACAGAAACGAAAGTCAAAATTCTTCTAGAAATAGAAGTGAAAATTCTTTTGGAATTACACCCTACTGGCTTGGGGGAGTAAAATTATACTCTGGTAATTTTTGTCGTTTTATATGAAGAAAATGTTCTTGGCTAAAAAAGTATTCATGAGAGATAGATTAGAGGCTATATAAAGGCGGCGAGCTGGCAGAAACGTTAACACGCTGGGCGAAGTGCTTAGCCGTATTTCGTCTGCCGTTACGTTCTGGGTTCAAATTCCACCGAGGTCGACGTTGCCTTTCATCCTTTCAGCGTCGATAAATAAAGTACCAGTTACGCACTGGGGTCGATGTAATCGACTTAATCCATTTGTCTGTCCTTGTTTGTCCCCTCTATGTTCAGCCCCTTGTGGGTAGTAAAGAAATATATATAAAGTGCTAGAGAATTTTCGCATTCGAATCTCACACCTTCAACACACGCACACACACACACAGACACATATGTATATAGGCAATAGCCACCGTAAAACAAAAAAAGTCTGGTACTTTGATAGTCCACCCGAGTAATATTGAAATCAAAGTGGTTCATAGGTAGAAAATTGTTGAGAAACGGTTACGAAATGGCTGAGAACTACTATGATAATACAATATCGTTCTAAGTAGTTGATCTGTGTTGAATGATTACTTGTAATATGTTATCAGAGCAATTAAAACTTTCGATTACTTATATGTTCACAGTTAACATTGTACAAAATAGTCTTGTTTTCAAATGGTGTTAATGTGTGAATTTCGAATTTATAAAGAAACATAGCATAAATTTTATTCATATCTCACCAACCTCCGCATAGAAAAAAAAAAACCTGTGACCCTATAGCACGAGGAGTAACTACTATTATGTTCATGACAATGAAATCGATATTATTATTTATAGAATCTTGGTTTGAAATCGTAGCTATGTTATGTCTTAGAATCTTAGTGGTCTCACTTCAGTGTTTATCGATTTGATGTTAACGTATTATGTCAAAGTAGTAGAGTTGCTAACATTTCTAAAGCCTGGAGACTGTTCAAAGCTATTTTAGTTCATACTTAGAGTCGTTTATTTCAAATCGTCTAGCAGCTAAAATTCTAAAGCTTAGTTATCCAAAATAAGTCATGAAACCATAGAACGGTTCTTCACACGAACTTTGTTCACAGACGCGTTACAACGCTTTAAGTGTATGGAATTTCACTTTGAATATGCAGAAAACTGAACAATACAATGCATAAGCGAATGCTGACACTCACAGGCAGTGAGTTGAAAGCTGCTATCAAACGATTCTGTGGCCCGTAAAATAAGAATACAGAACCTTGTGGAATAGAAAGCTTGTATTCATTCAACTACGCTCTATTAATCAATGAACGAAAACAAAGCCATTTTGAATACATCAAAATCTTTAATACAAATCAAAGAATAGGCATGTAAGATCCTGAACCTTTGGATCTTCTCCGCCAATATATACGGAATTCGCATAATCCTTTTAATCTTTTCTCTCACAGAAACTGGACCTACTGCTTATATAATTATTGGTACTGTGGTCCAATATTTATGTGCATAATTTATATATTTCTGAGTTACTGAGCCTTTAATACACTAAGTTACCGAACCAATACATATTTGGTTCCTGTACGCGTATGACATGCATAAGATTTCTTCTTCTTCGTCTTCTTCTTCTTTTTCTTTTCTTTTTCTTCTTATTATTATCACCGTCATCATCAACGTCACCACCATCACCTACACCATTATCACCACCATCATCGTCGTTATTATTATTGTTGTTGTTGTTGTTATTTTTATCATCATCATATTCATCATCATCATCTTCATCATCATTATCATTTTCATCATCATCATCAATATCATCATTATTATTATTATTATCATTAGTAGTAGTAGTATTAGTAGTAGTAGTAGTAGTAGTAAGAGTAGTAGTGGTAGCAGCAGCAGCAATAGTGACGGTATTTAACCACATTCGTGCACACACACACACACACACACACACATAGATGCTTAAAAACATTCCCATACATGTTCGTATGTCAGTATGTATGTATATATGTATGTATGCATGCATGCATGAATGTATAAATGCGTGTATGCAAATGTATGTACATATATAATATATAGGCCGTTTGTGTCTCTCTCACGTATTTAAACAAAAACTCTAAACATTTCTCAATCATTTTTATTTCTGCCAAATGTAAAGTTAACTCCAATACTATCATTATTCTCTTCTACACTATCACACCCACGTTATTCTAAAAACCGACAGTAAACGAGGTAACAGCGCTTTGTGTCTCCTAGTTTTTGTGCTGCTTCTTTGATCCTTATAAACCTCTACCGGTTTATTATTTTTTTGCATCTGCAGTTCTCGTTATGTCAATTATAAAAACACCCTCTATTTTAGTCCAAGTTACAATTTAACAATCCATACTATTTTCCTTTTAATGTAATCTGTAAAAACTATTCATCCTTCTTTTCCATTCCTTTTCATAATGCGTCAACTTTAGTTACTGGCTGCTCCATAATATTGTTTATTGTTAGGATTTTCTGGTTCTTTTTTTTCACTTTGATGATTTTCTTTTTCGCAATTTCCACCATAATTCTGCTTCTGTCAGTCGCCATTTCTTTGATTATTTTCTCTATTCAGTCTAATGTCGTCACCATCAAAATACTATTTTCCTTTAATGGAATGCTAGTATTGTTTTCTTTAATTTCTCTTTGCTTTCCATTTCTCAGCAGTTATTGTCTGTCATTGCTATGCAGCCGGCATTTCTAAATACAAATACACGGATATCATTTTATACCGTTTTTGTTTTTTGCATTTTCTTTTACATTTTATTTTTTATCTTATATTCATTTATTACTACTTTTTACTCGGTTTCTGCATTTGACAACATTTCTTTTCTTTGGAATATCTATGAACAACACGATCTCATATTATTTGGCTGAATATTCTCTGAGGATAATTGTCATTATCGTCTATATGTATACGTAGAGGATATCCCAAGGCTTTCACTGAATATCCACAAGCCCTTACATTTTTGCTTTTGATAAATGACCTTCCACGATCCAGTCATAAAATAGCCGTGAAGGGCCTTCTGCATTTTCTATTTTAGTGTTTCTCCTCCATGTATAATCTCTACACAGCTTTGCCCAAAAACAATATACAACAACAAAAACTCCGTTCATCTTTGATAACATTTCGTGGGGAAATGTTGCTTTACGATGAGATCTGACTCGTTTTCTCTTATGTTTATTTTCATCTCTTTTTCGATGTTTCTTCTCGCATCTTGCCAGTAACTAAATGCTCTTTTGTTAGATTATTTAGACTCACGGGACACGCAGATGCTTTACTCTACTACATATGTGTTAAAGTATAGATTCTCATACACTTTTCATCAAAGTCATGTTCTTAATTCTACACCTGCAAAAATTCTGATATCTCTCTATATATAAACGGCAAAATGTCTGCGAGTGTGTCCTTTATGCAAATCCACAATTTTTCAGTTAGAGGGCTTGCACTTTCTATGGTCATTTAAAACCAAGGGTGGTCGTGCCCATATTTATATTTTCCCCAGTCGCTCCCCAAAGCCATTAAAAAATCAATAGAAGTGACTTTTTTGTGAATTTTCTATCAAAAATCCAATCAAAATGCCCAAAACTTGATACGCCAATTGAATGCCAGCTAGCTGTATGTGATTGGTTGGAGATTTGGACAGTACTCGCGTCTATGTGTGCACGCACGCAGCGGTATATGCATGCACTAGCACCATGACCCGGCGTCACCGGGTCATAGTGCTAGTGGTTAATGAAGCAATGTTTATTTACTGCATTATATATTTTAACTGAGCAAAACAGATATTTGTAAATGGTAGTAACAGAATGTGAGTTAATTGGTCTGTGTGTCTACTGTCATCTTTTTTACGAAGAGCGTTGTGCAAATGTGGATTAGTATTTTGATTTAAAATATATTTAAAAGTGTTTTCCTCTCTAAATTTTTCTAATCTTTTTGATTTTAGATAATCTTTGAAGGTAACATATTCTTAAATTATTCTTAACACATGGGATTATTCCTACAAACGATCTACTTATACAAATATTTTCAAGGAATTCCAACGAAGGGCAAGTGGGGAGGTTCTGTGGCAAGAAGCTTGCTTACCAGCCACATGGTACCGGGTCAGTCCCACTGCGTGGCACCTTGGGCGAGTGTCTTCTACTATAGCCTCAGGCCAACCAAAGCCTTGTGAGTGGATTTGGTAGACGGAAACTGAAAGAAGCCCGTCGTATATATATATATATATATATATATATGTATGTATGTATGTGTGTGTGTGTGTGTGTGTGTTTGCCTGTGAGTTTGTTCCTCCACCATCGCTTGACAACCGATGTTGGTGTGTTTACGTCCCCGTAACTTAGCGGTTCAGCAAAAGAAACCGGGAGAATAACTACTAGGCTTACAAAGAAAAAAGTCCTGGGATCAATTTGTTCGACTAAAAAGAGGTACTCCAGCATGGTCACACTCATATAACTGAAACAGATATTAGAATAAAACGATACTTTTACAGATGTTGAGACCCTCGTATATTTCTACTTCATTACGTCCAAATTGATCTTTCTCAGCAATTCTTGTATAATCTCATATATCCACAGCTTTCCGTTTATCTCTTCTTTGCTGTAAGCGCAGCTTTTAGAAATCAGCAATTCTCACATCATATAGAGACTGGCATAGACTTTCAAGTAGCAGAGAAAAAAAAATACGAATGACACAAAATGGCTCAAGCTACTAGAAACGATGGGTGAAAAATTCTGCTACTAACCCCATACTTAAACAAGAAAGTCTCTTTAATAACAATGATAATAATAATAATAATCCTATCTACCAAAGGCACAAGGCCTGAAATTTGCGGAGCGGGAGTAAATAGGTCACATAGACACCAATATTTGAGTGGCACATAATTTATCGACTCCGAAAGGGTGAAAGGCAAAGCTGACCTCGGGGGGCGGAATTTGAACTCAGAGCAATAAGACAGGCGAAATACCGCTAAGCATATTGCCTGGTGTGCTAACGATTCTGCTACCTCACCGCCTTTATAATAATAATAATAATAGTAATACAAATAATATTAATAATAGTAGTAATAATAATAATAGTAGTAGTAATAATAATAATAGTAGTAGTAATAATAATAATAGTAGTAATAATAATAGTAGTAGTAGTAGTAGTAATAATAGTAGTAGTAGTAGTAGTAGTAGTAGTAATAATAGTAGTAGTAGTAGTAGTAGTAGTAGTAGTAGTAGTAGTAATAATAGTAGTAGTAGTAATAGTAGTAGTAATAATAATAATAGTAGTAGTAGTAATAGTAGTAGTAATAATATTAATAGTAGTAGTAGTAGTAATAGTAGTAGTAATAATAATAATAGAAGTAGTAATAATAATAATAGAAGTAGTAGTAATAATAATAGAAGTAGTAGTAGTAGTAATAATAACAGAAGTAGTAGTAATAATAATAATAATAATAGTAGTAGTAGCAGTAGTAATAATAATAATAATAATAATAATGATAAGAAGAAGAACAACAACAACAGGAACAAAAATGGTTTCAAATTTTGGCACAAGGCCAGCAAGCTGATGAAAGTGTAAGTCGATTACATTGACCCCCCAGTGCCCGAGAGGATGAAAGGCAAAGTTGCGTTTCGGCAGAATCTGAAGTCAGAACGTAAAGACGGACATAAATACCACGGGGAACTTTGCCCAGCCTGCTAACGATTCCGTCAGATCGCTGCCTTAACAATGCTAAGAATATTCTTAGCTGAACAGAACTGCTAAGATTCCTATTAATCGTCAGAGCTGTGTCTGAATAACTTTAGCCAATCTGTATAATGTTCTCTATATTAAAAGACGCATACTTAAAAGAATCAGACTTCTTCCATTCATTGATAAAGCTGCTACAATTAAAAGTAATTTCCTCGTTATGATTTTCACAGCTTTACTACATTTAAGAAGTCTTTGATTTATTCTCTTTAAATCTTTAAATTAATTTCCTAATATAAAATTGCCAATAAAAGTTAGCTCTTATGGTACATAACTGTATGCATATGCGTTAATAGAAGTATGTATATATGTTTCTATAAGTGAGTGTGCGTGTAGGTATGTACATGTTAGCTACCTGTACATATGTGTGTGTATAAATATATATATATATGTGTGTGTGCATGTGTGTAGAAAGACATGGAGGGCGGGTGAAGGAACATTGATAGAGATGTATGTATATATGTTTCTATAAGTGAGTGTGCGTGTAGGTATGTATGTACATGTTAGCTACCTGTACATATAGATATATATATATGTGCATGTGTGTAGAAAGACATGGAGGGCGTGTGAAGGAACATTGATAGAGATTCACTGAAATAGAGATATGTAAATATATGGATAGATAAAAGTAGCTTTTATTTTGCATAGGAGTAGGTGTGGCTGTGTGGTAAGTAGCTTGCTTACGAATCACAGGGTTCCGGGTTCAGCCCCACTGCGTGGAACCTTGGGCACGTGTCTTCTACTAGAGCCTCGGGCCGACCAAAGCCTTGTGAGTGGATTTCGTATGCGGAAACAGAAAGAAGCCCGTCGGATATATATGTATATATATATATATATATATATACATATATATATATATATATATATATATATATATAATATATATATATATACAAATGTTTGTGTGTATGTTTATTTGTGTGTCTGTGTTTGTCCCCCACGCCCAGCATCGCTAGACAACCGAAGCCGGTGTGTTTACGTCCCCGTAACTTAGCAGTTCGACAAAAGAGACCGATAGAATACGTACTAGGCCTACAAAGAATAAGTCCTAGGGTCGATTTCCTCGACTAAAGGCGGTGCTCCAGCATGGCCACTATCATATGACTGAAACAAGTGAAAGGGTAAAAGAGTAGAGTGTATATAGACAGAATCAGAGCCACAACATCTAAGAGAAAGAGTGGTGACATCGCGAGATAGACAGTTATACACACGAACACAAACATGGGCGCAGGAGTGGCTGTGTGGTAAGTAGCTTGCTAACCAACCACATGGTTCCGGGTTCAGTCCCACTGCGTGGCACCTTGGGCAAGTGTCTTCTGCTATAGCCCCGGGCCGACCAAAGCCTTGTGAGTGGATTTGGTAGACGAAACTGAAAGAAGCCTGTCGTATATATATATATATATATATATATATAATATATATATATATATATATGTGCGTGTTTGTGTGTCTGTGTTTGTACCCCTAGCATTGCCTGACAACCGATGCTACTGTGTTTACGTCCCCGTCACCTAGCGGTTCGGCAAAAGAGACCGATAGAATAAGTACTGGGCTTACAAAGAATAAGTCCCGGGATCGATTTGCTCGACTAAAGGCAGTGCTCCAGCATGGCCGCAGTCAAATGACTGAAACAAGTAAAAGAGAGTAAATAGTCAACATAGCAATCAAAACTTACGCGTGCTTGTATGCGCATGCGTCTTTATGTACGTGTCCTTGTGCATATGTGTAGCCTCTACATATATACGTTTATGTCACACAAACTAAATTATTCTTCACGAAATAAATATCCACTGTTAACTTAATCACACAGTTTACACTTCTCGTTACCAAATTCTTCATATCTTCATCCTTTGATTCCTGTACATTCGACAGACCTATATTTTATCAAGGCTATTATCTCGAACGCCACGTAGGATCATCAAGGGGGTATTCTCCCAGTTCTTATCCTCAGTCTCTCGTTTAATCTAATCTCTCACGATCGCTGCATTCTCTATGTAGATATGACGCAGTCTCTCTTTCTTTCGTTCTGTATCTCCCCTATTCCTCCTTCTTTCTTTCTTTCTTTTACTTTTATCTCATAATAATTGCGTTGGTATATGAAAATTCGTACTACAGTCTTACAAAGGAAATTTCTTTACTTCGCAGGTGAGAGAGTGTAGGGCGATATACACGGTTGAGTGTGTGTGTGTGTGTCTCTGTCAATATCTGTACGTGTGTAAGGCGGCGAGCTGGCAGAAACGTTAAAACTCCGGGCGAAATGCTTAGCGGTATTTCGTCTGCCGTTACGTTATGAGTTCAAATTCCGCGGAGATCGACTTTGCCTTTCATCCTTTCAGGGACGATTAAATAAGTACCAATTTCGGAACTGGGGTCGATATAATCGACCTAATCCGTTTGTCTGTCCTTGTTTGTCCTCTCTGTGATTAGACCCTTGTGGGTAGTAAAGAAATAAGTATTTCGTCTGCTGTTACGTTCTGAGTTCAAATTCCGCCGAGGTCGACTTTGCCTTTCATCCTTTCGAGGTCGATTAAATAAGTACCAGTTTCGGAACTGGGGTCGATATAATCGACTTAATCCGTTTGTCTGTCCTTGTTTGTCCTCTCTGTGTTTAGCCCCTTGTGGGTAGTAAAGAAATAGGTATTTCGTCTGCCGCTACGTTCTGAACTAAAATTTCGCTGAGGTCGAGTTTGCCTTCCCTCCTTTCGGGGTCGATAAATTAAGTACCAGTTACGCACTGGGGTCGATATAATGGACTTAATCCGTTTGTCTGCCCTCGTTTGTCTTCTCTGTGTTTAGCCCCTTGTGGGTAGTAAAGAAATAGGTATTTCGTCTGTCGTTACGTTCTGAGTTGAAATTCCACCGAGGCTGACTTTGCCCTTCGGGATCGATAAATTTATTACCAGTTGCGTACTGGGGTCGATCTAATTCACTAGTCCCCTCTCCTAAAATTTCGGCTTTTTGTGCTTAGAATAGAAAAGAATATATTTGTGTGTGTGTGTGTGTGTGTACCACATAGTCATTATTGGATCTCTCTCTCTCTCTCTCTCTCACTCATTCCCTCACTCAGCCACCAGTCACTCTGCCGCACACATAGTTTCTTTCTCTCTCTCGATCTTTCTGATTCTCTATCTATCTCTCTCTCTCTCTCTCTCTCTCTCTCATTCCCTCACTCAGCCACCAGTCACTCTGCCGCACACATAGTTTCTTTCTCTCTCTCGCTCTTTCTGATTCTCTATCTATCTCTCTCTCTCTCTCTCATTCCCTCACTCAGCCACCAGTCACTCTGCCGCACACATAGTTTCTTTCTCTCTCTCGCTCTTTCTGATTCTCTCTCTCTCTCTCTCTATCTTGCACACAGACACACACATTCAGAGACGTACAATCACATTCATACAAGCTATAAATACAGTATTACACACTTACACACTCAGAATTAATGATTCAATCAATTCTTTGTACGCGTTCGTTTGATCAAAAGACGTGAACTGTAATTTCTTTTCCCACAAAAACGAACTCGATTAAACGAATAACTCTGACTTGCTCCTCATGATTCATCCATATTTTCTTTGTGTTTTTTTTTTCTTCTATAAATAAATATATATTCCTCCATTTAATTTGTGGCTTCTCCTTCACTTTCGTCTCAGCTTGTTTATTAGGAGCAGTTTGTTGGGTGCATGGCGTTTACATGGTGTTTATTTAAAGAAAAAAAAAAGACTCCGAGACGGTGACCCAGCATATTCCATGAGCATCGAAGAGTACATTCGCATTATTATTTCTCATTAGATTTCTTTTTCTGATGATGCAGGCTATAATTTTAGCCTTCAGCTTCCGGGATCTGGGAATCAAGTATCAATGTCGGTCAACTTGGTGGAGATTCTTCTTCGTCTTCGTCTCCGTCTTCGTCTTCGTCGTCTTCTTCTTCTTCTTATTATTATTATTACTATTATTATTATTATTACTATTATTACTATTATTATTACTATTATTACTATTATTATTACTATTATTATTATTATTACTATTATTATTATTATTATTATTACTACTATTATTACTATTATTATTACTATTATTATTATTATTACTATTATTACTACTATTATTACTATTATTATTACTATTATTATTATTATTATTACTATTATTATTATTATTATTATTATTATTACTATTATTATTATTATTACTCTTATTATTATTATTACTATTATTACTATTATTATTATTACTATTATTACTATTATTATCATTACTATTATTACTATTATTATCATTATTACTATTATTATTATTATTACTATTATTATTATCATTATTATTATTACTTTTATTATTATTGTTATTTATTATTTTTCTTCTTTTTCTTATTTTTTCTTCTTCTTCACCACCTAATTCTTGTTGCTGTTCTACTTCTTCTTCCTCTCCTTCCTCTTCTTCTTTTCCCTCCATTGCTCTCCTCTTTCCCTCCTACTCTTCCTCTTAATCCCCCGGTTTACGTAGTACTTTACGAAGGGGCGTGTGAGACCACACATGGCATTTCTTTACTTAAATATAAATGTACTATTGAACGAAGACCAAACGGCCATTTTCCTTTTCGGAGAAATAAAGAAGCTATTGGAAAATATCTTGCTTTCCATTCACATGGTTCTGGGTTCCATGTGTGAGTGTTTGTGTGTGTCTCTTTGTATCTGTGTTTTTCCCCCATCGCCGCTTGAAAACCAGTGTTGGTGTGTTTGCAGCTCGGCAAAAGAAACCGATAGAATTAGTACTACGCTTTAAAAGGAAACATATATAAGTTCTAGGGTCGAATTGTTTGACTAAAATCCTTCGTGGCGGTGCTCCAGCATGGCCGCAGTCAAATGACTGAAACAAGTAAAAGAATAAAAAGCCAGAATCTCAGATAGCCATGGAACTATCTTTTACTCTTTTTTACTCTACTCTTTTACTTGTTTCAGTGATTTGACTGCGGCCATGCTGGAGCACCGCCTTTAATCGAGCAACTCGACACTGGGACTTATTCTTTTGTAAGCCCAGTACTTATTCTATCGGTCTCTTTTGCCTAGTAACGGGGACATAAACACACCAGCATCGTTTGTCAAGCAATGCTAGAGGACAAACACACACAGGCATATATATATATATAATATATATATATATATACGACGGGCTTCTTTCAGTGTCCCTCTACCAAATCCACTCACAAGGTTTTGGTCGGCCCGAGGCTATAGTAGAAGACACTTGCCTAAGGTACCACGCAGTGGGACTGAACCCGGTACCATGTGGTTGGTAAACAAGCTACTTACCACACAGCCACTCCTGCGCCTATCTGTGTTACAGGAGGAAACTTTACAGGCTGATATCACCACAAGGCCGCACGTAGAAACGTAAACGATGATAACAATAAGCATTGATATGAAACAATGAAAGAACACAAAGGAAACAGATTTTTACGTTACTACAATTATATATTTACTATTTTTTATATATATGAAATATTCTCACAGGGTCATATGTCAGGGGAAGTGTGGGCGCAAGTAGATTCATTGAAGTATTGTAGTTGAATGCTACTTGTTTCAGTTAACCCGGGAAGGTGGAAATCGGTCGGATTTAACACGAGATGTGAAGGAACGTAAAGAAGCGGAGGCATTCATTTTCATCATGGCGCTAACGAACTTGCCAATACTCAGCGTTAACAACATATTAAAATGAAACGTTATGGCGATAATCGAACTCAGACCAGAGCAGGACATTTATGGTCCTTTGTGTTTTAATTATTGCACAAAGAAGCAATGCCAATAATCATTTATCGTTCAATGAGAAAGAAGCTATTGTAAAAGTTGAGTCTAATTATTGGACTATTTTCCTTTTGGCTGAATATCTTTTTGATCAGATTCGTTCAGTCATTCAATAGCTTTGTTTTAAAAAAGAAACCTAACATTGTTTAAACACTGTGTATCCATTTCTCTCTCTCTATATATATATATATGTGTACATATATATGTATATATATATGTACATATATATGTATATATATATAAATATATAAATAAATATGTATATGTATATTTAAATATATATATAAATATGTATATATGTATATATAAAATGTATAAATATATATATATATATAAATATATATATAAATATATATATATATTATTATTATTATTATCATTCTATCACTACTGACGGAGTGTTTAGTAGAAGAAAGGAAACAATACTATATGATGAAATTAAAAAGAAAAGAAAACAGTTATAATATTGAAAATGATGACGATGATGATAATATTAACGATAAAAGATCCTATAGAAATAAATTATCATAGTAATGATGATGATGATGATGATAACGATGTTGGTGCAAATAATGTGTGTAAATACATTTTTTTAAAACTTAAAGACGGGAATGAATGCATATGTAAATACTATAAAACATTTATTTTTAACAAGTGATTCTGTGTGAGCATGTTATCGGTTCCACGCATACACACACACACACACATCAACAGACATATATATGTATATAGGCGTGTACCTATGTGCCGAAATATATATATATATATGCATGCATACATGTACAGACAAACGAGAGAGAGAGAGAGAGAGAGAGAGAGGATGACAGAGTGACTCAGACATAGAGATTGAGACAGACACTCTTGTAAAGAGAGGCATAGGTAGCTAGAGATATACATACATGTACACGCAAAACCATATATGCACACACACACATTATATATACATACATACATACATACATATATTAATATATATATATATATACACAACACACACACACTAAACACATTTTTATACGCATCAGATCGTATCAACGTTTTATCTTTTATTGTTCTCTCATAATTGCAGTTTTGATAAAATATCGGCCATTTTGCGCATGAAAGATCTATAAATGTATATAATTTCAACTCCAGTATTAATACACCATAATATATGGCAGCAATATACAGTTATATGCTTGATTTCCTTTTTAAAATAACAACACGCAAACGTGTTCAATGATTGTGAAATCGGCAGTCAGATCTTTATCTCGATATTCTAACATAATCGATCGGTAAAATGACGGCCATGATACGTTTGGTACAAGAGGGAATACGATATAGGTTGCATATATTATGGCAACCTATATAATGAATTGGGGACAGATTAGTTTTCAATCAGTTAATTAAAAATATGTAACAATATATCAACTCATTCCATAACATCGCATTCTAGATAAAATTTGGAAAAAACCAAGCAAAGACAAAAAGTCATTTCCAATAAAAATAAAAAGTGTTCAGAAGGTTTGTCTGACAACGTTTGTGAATATATATGAATGTGTGCGTGAGTGTGTTTGTGTGTGTAAATATATATATATAGTTAATCCAAACAAGAAAACACAGGAAAAAGAGAAAAAAACACAGCAACGCAGGACGTGGAACAATTAAAATATTATTGACGCTCAGGAAAGAAGGGAAGGAGGATTTAACGTTTCGAGCGGAGCTCTTCGTCGGAAACAAGGAGAGGGAAAGATCCAAAGAAGGGAAGACAGAGGAAAAAATATTTTTGTGCTGGTGGTGCTCAAGAGATCACATGTATATATATAATATATATATATATATATATATATATATATATATATCCGTGTGTGTGTGTATAAAAAAAGAGACAGAGTGGGGTGACAGACAGTCGGATGCAACTTCGAGAAGATATAGTATGCAGATTTTAAGTAAATTAATGTGCCTATCCAAATATCATTGTTTTGAGAAATTTATATTCTTATATGGAAAGAGCTAAATTAATTAATCACATATTTTTGCCTCGCAGAATAATAGCCATATTAAAACAAACAAAAAAAGCAAGAAAAAAACGAAAATAGAGAAAACAACCTAGAAAAATGAGGACAGTTTCAATGAAATTGTTTTGGAATAAACTTATAAAATTCAATTATACCTAAATTAATAATTAATTTATGAAATAATTAATTACCAATTTAAGTATTAATACAATCGTGATACTAGGTCACCCTTTTATCTGTAAAATTCCATGGGGATATCTAAATATAAATATCGTAGTGGTACTTTTTGTTGCCGTTGTTTCAACGTATATCATTCTATTTCAACAGAGCTGATAATAAGTAATTCAGGGCATGCCAAGGCCTGTGTATGTGACTTAGAAATATTGTATTCCGAGCGTAGCATGTACGCTTACTGTATGAATGTTCTTAAGTGTTTGACCGATCTTGCATTTTTTTCTGTTTTATCGTATTTGTTGTTCTAGTAAGGCGGGGAGCTGGCTGAAACGTTAGCACGCCCGGCGAAATGTGTAGCCGTATTTTGTCTGCTGTTATGTTCTGAGTTGAAATTCCGCCGAGGTCGACTTTGTCTTTCATCCTTTCGAGCTCGATAAATTAAGTACCAGTTATGCACTGGCGTCGATATAATCGACTTAATCCGCGTGTCTGTCCTTGTTTGTCCCCTCTGTGTTTAGTCCCTTGTGGGTAGTAAAGAAATAGGTATTTCGTCCGCCGCTGCGTTCTGAGTTCAAAATCCGCCGAGGTCGACTTTGCCTTTCATCCTTTTGGGGTCGATAAATTAAGTACCAGTTGCTCACTTGGCGTCGATATAATCGACTTAATCCGTTTGTCTGTCCTTGTCTGTCCCCTCTGTGTTTAGTCCCTGTGAGTAGTAAAGAAATAGGTATTTCGTCTGTCTTTATGTTTCTGAGTTGAAATTCCGCCGAGGTCGACTTTGCCTTTCGTCCTTTCGGGGTCGATAAATTAGTTACCAGTTACGCACTGGGGTCGATGTAATCAACTTAATCCGTTTGTCTGTCCTTGTTTGTCCCCTCTATGTTTAGCCCCTTGTGTGTAGTAAAGAAATAGGCATTTGTTGTTCTCATCGTAAAAATTTCCTTACAATAAGATTTTAAGTTCTTCAATTGTGAAACTCGAAAAGCTGGTTGTACATGAATGAGGTTACTTGTATTTTTATCTGGTATCATGACTGAGTTCGTTTGCTTATAAAAACCAACATTCATAATGAATTACAAGTTTTCCTTCCACATCTGGACTGAAACCAAGCGAATTTCGTAACGAATACATTGAAACACGTACCGTGCAATAAACACTCTTATCCAGGAACTACGTTTCCCTTTTATTTAATTTACTTGTTTCAGTCAAAAGACCAGTCTTGGACACCGGCTTGAAGGCTTTTGTCCAACAAATCTTTCTCAGTGTATATCTTTCATTTTTCAAACTGTTGTAATTATATCAAACACAGACACCGTTGAATTGGCTGGATATAGCTTGGTGTGAGAATTGCCGCCAGCTTTCTTGAAAGAGCACATAGACTCGGATAATCTACTAAGAGAACTCTTGCTTGACCCTCCAAAATTTCGTCCCATATATAGCTTTGGAATGGTTGATTTATCAAGCGCCATAAATCAAAATCTAAGTTCGCAGAACGATTGGAGTATATCACATCGTAGCCAATCAATCGTCACTGACTATTCGCTGACTTAATTTTAAAGTTTGAAATTTAAAAATTTACTATAATAGCGAAAGTCATAGTTTAAAATATTATTAATCATACAGTTTTGTAAGGAAAATTTAGAATATTGCTCATTTAAAAATATATATGTATTCGTATGAATTTATCTCATACTATATTGGTTCGACTAAACGTTTAAATGCGGTGCTCCAGATAGCCACAGTCCAGTGACTGAAGCCAGTTAAACGTAAATAAGTAAATAAGACTGAACCCGCATGCATGTGGTTCAGAAGCAAGCTTCTTACCACACAGAAAACATGATTATTTTAAATAAAATCTTTTACCGTGTATACAAATCACCATCTTCTTAATACTGATGTGTTCCAAATAAGAACTAGCATATTAAAATAATAAATAACATTTTATACATAAAAGTGCAGTTGTGTCTGTTTGATTAAGAACTTTGCCTGCCATCCATGTACCCTTGGTACCAACCTTGTGCTCTTGCATTCAGTCTTGCAGAGCTGTACCTTGGTCAAATGGCTTCAATTACAGTGACGGGTAAACCGCTGATTTGTGAGCAGATTTGGTTGACGGAAAGTAAATGAAACCCGCTGTATAAACTTATAAGCATATATACTCTGTTGCTTCTTTCATTCATTTGACTGTGGCCATGCTGGAGCAACGCCTTTTTAGTCGAGAAAATCGACCGCAGGACCTATTTTGTCGGGCACTTTTGCCGGACCGCTAAGTTACGGGGACCTAACCACACCAGCATCTGTCGTCAAGCGATGTTGCGGAGACAAGCACAGACACACAAACATATACGCACGCACGCACACACACACACATACACACGCACACAAACACACACACATATATATATATATATACAATAAATAATATTAGGGTAATAAGAATTATAGAAATTATTATTACCAGTGGCCTAGCACAAAAAAATTAGTCAGTAGACTATATATTATTCATATAAACATCGTGTACATTAAAACACATTAAGATGCTTCCATCATAGGCTTTCCTAGGATGGAAGCATCTTAATGTACATGATATCTATATGAAGTTATATATATATATATATATATACATACATATGTACCACGAAGTTCTTTCAGTTTCCCTCTATCAAATCCACTCACAAGGCTTTGGTCGGCCCGAGGCTATAATAGAAGACATTTGCCTAAAATGCCACACAGCGGTACACACCACCGACTAACAGCGGTTATTGGATCCTTTGCGGATTCGTAATTTTGCAATAGAATAAGTACAGGGCTTAACAATAAGTACTAAACTATTCGAGCGAATCGCCCAGTATATCTTTCAGTCCAATGAGTGAAACGAGCAAAAGGTATAGTATGACCCTGTCTCATGGCAATCTGATAATTCATTCGATAAAACTAGAGTAAACTTTTAGAAGTAAGTTTACGTGACAAGTAGCTTGCTTTCGAACCACGTAGTGCAGAGTTCAGTCCCACTGCGTGGCACCTAAAGCAAGTCTCTTCTACTATAGCCTCGGGCCGACCAAAGCTTTGTGAGTGCATTTGGCAGACGGAAACTGAAAAGAAGCCCATCGTATATGTATATATATATATATGTGTGTGTGTGTGTGCTTGCCCCCTCCCCAACATCTCTTCACAAACGATGTTCGTGTGTATACGTCCCCGTAACTTAGCGGTTCGGCAAAAGAGACCGATAGAATAAGTACTAGGCTTACAAAGAATAAGTCCTGGGGTCGATTTGCTCGACTAAAAAGGCGGTGATCCAGTATGGCCACAGTCAAATGAATGAGTAATAAATATGTATATAAACAAAACGAACATACAATCTACAATAGATATACACAGTCTTGTATATGTCTCTCTCTCTTCTCTCCCTATATATATGTATAAATATATACTTATATATATATATATATATATATACTAGCAGTATCCCGGCGTTGCTCGGATTTGTAGGGGAAATAACTATATAAGCATTTTTAGAGATGTAAAGTATAATAGCCATCTCAATATGGCTAACCACAAAGGGGTGGCGGTACTGTAGCTATTTACGTTCTAGGATTTAATAATAAATTTTTAGAGAGTTACTTCCCTTATATATGCCAAAAATGCTATTAAAAATGGGGGAAAAATTGATGGTAAATTCTTTTAAA
>NC_043017.1:27926915-27956915 GCF_006345805.1 Octopus sinensis
TACTCACACATACAATAGAGTTTCACACAAATATATATATAAATATTTGTCTTGGTTAGCTTTCACCATTGGAAACTTAATAAATGTTTCCTTTTCAGGACCTTGTAATATATAAATTCAACACTAAATATTTCGCATCTATTTATGCCCCTACTTAACAAATTGTATGCACCATCATATTGATTAATCTCCCCAAGCGTGCATCAGGTCTCTCACACGGAAAGATCTCATATTCATATTTCCAGGAGACCGTGTGACGCTCATGCCGCCGTTTGGTGGAACAGAGAGAAGATTATAAATCTGAAAGATATTGAAGTACTCACAGTAAATATCAGAATATACGAAGAAATACATACTTACTTATTAAATTACAACCTGCATGGAGAAAACGATATTAAAAAAAAAAAATCGATGAGGTTCATTCATAATAAGGTCCGGCAGATTTGAACTTGAAAATCCAATCTGGTTTCTCTTTCGCCTTTCGAAAACATCTGCTCGTATCAGCCAATGTTTTTCAACAAATTTTTTAACGTTGGGAGATTTTCAGTTGATGGTGTTTCGATCTAGTTTTGTCTCTTTTATTTCTGGATCACATGTTACATGATAATTACCTCCATCAAGGAAGTAGGTTTTGTTTTCATTGGTGTTGGTTTGTCCGTCTGTCCGGCTGTATGTAGAATAACTGAAAAAGCCCTCAACGGTATTTGATGAAACTTGCAGACACTGTTGGTAATGACACGAGGAACATGTGATAAAATTTTAGTAGTGATCCTGGAATTTTTGTGGATTCTTGAAGGATTTTTCATTTCTTATATTTACTTTATGAAGTATTACAATGTCATGTTCTTTTATTATCTCCCTTGAAAACACACCCTTTCCACGTAACCTATGGCGGCGTTGCTGTTTAGAGACTGTTGATGATGACGATGGTCGAGATATGTATGGGAGGAGGATAAAATAGTATCGGTGGTTATAATGGCGACAGGAGAGGTGTGATGCTGAGGTGATGGTGGTAATAGTAGTATTGATAAGTGTTAGTTGTGTGATGGTGGTGATTGCAGTGGTTATATTGGTTGTCATGGTGAAATTGACTGTCAAGGTAACCGTCATGATAACATTGAACCTTTACATAAATAAATAACGTGAAATACACGAAGGGACGAACAAAAAGACAAACGGGTCATTCAAAGCCTTTGTTCTTCAGTCAGAAACTGATTCTTCATCGCGGATTTCGGCTGTTTAATTCTGAGATCCGCTCTGAATCAGCCAGCCACAGAAGGAAAGAATGCAACGCAACAGAGACGAACATGAAACGAAAAAATCTTTTTTGGAGACAGTAACGGTTAAAAACATGGATGACACAGGCGCCCTACGGCTTTGAGACAAAAAGAGACAAAAACAATATCAGCAAGTGTGGAAAAATAATTACCTTTTCGGTGATGAGACACATGATGAACAAGCGGCCGATGGCAACGGAATGGCTGAGGCAGCAAGTCGCAAGAGGGTAAGAGAGAGAAGGGGTAAGAGAGAGAGGGGACCAAGGAGGGTGGAAGGCGAGGACAGAAGCAATGACCAAGAGAGAGAGGGAGAGAAGGAATCAGAGAAGAAGCAGTGACCAAGAGAGAGTGTGTGTGTGGGCGTGTGTACTCTGAGCCGGAGAATTAGAACTCGTTGGAGAGAACCAGCCATAGATTAAAGAGTATATGAACCACTGAGCGTGAAGAACCCTAGTTCTCCTTAGAGCTTCCTTATAAGTGTAGGAAAGCGTGTATATAAAGAAACCCTAGTGCTCCGCTAGTTTCATGTTTTTTGTCTGTTCGCTTGTCACTTTTCAATTTCTTCAGTCGTTGATCCAGTTGAATGGTGCACTTCAGTATGGTCATTATTCACACGGAAATTATTTTCGCTATAAATCAATAAAGATTTAATAGCTTTTAAAGTTTGCAAATTTGGGGTAATTTTAGCCAATCGAAAGCCACGAACTGTTTCCAGAGTTTAAAAAAGCCAAACTGTTACCAAGATGCTTAACCAGGTAGCCAATTTTCGCTTATTAAATGCAGAAAAACACTTAAGGTAATAATACCTAAATAGGTCTTAAATCATGCACTGTTTTTGCCATAATCATTTGAATTCCCGAGTGTAGAAACATTTTATCAGAAGTCGAATATAAAAAGAGCTATGAAGGTTTTATATGGCGTATGTAAACCAGAATTCCACTAATATTTCATTTGCTTTTTCCATAATCATATGAATTCCCGTGTGTAGAAAAATTTTCTCAAAAGTCAAAAGAATATAAAAAGAGCTATGAGGGTTTATATGGCGAGCGTAAAGTAGAATCCCCTTGATGTTTCATTTGTTTAGAGTTGAGAACATATAAAGTTACACCCCCAAAAGGACATCTTCCAAATCCGGTTTACTCACCGGGTAAAAATTATCAAACTTTAAACCTCTATAACATTTTTTAAAAAAATCAATAATAAATCCCTGAGCGTGGTATAAACAGTAGCTGCATGACATCGTGACGTATATTTGCTACCTAAATATGGCTAACCCTTAGGGGTTATGCTACTGTAGCTTGTAACCCTAGGAAAACATCTTCTCCAGCTGGCTATTGACACACTATCTGTGCCCTGTCAGCATTTTCAAAGGGAAAAGTATATATATATATATATTTATATTTTTGTATTGAGAATCACTTCCTATCGCCAACCAGTGGTTGTCACACGCTGATGACGAGTCAACACCCAGAAACTCGGGTCTGTGTATGTAACGTCAGGCTGGAGATGGGGAAGGTGAATTCCCTTTGCAAATACTGATAAAGCACAGACAGTGTTTCAATAACCAGCTGGAGGAGATGTCTTTTTAGGGCTACTACCTACAGTAGCATCAACCACTAAGGGTTAGCCACATTTAGGTGACAAATATACTTCACGATTCCGTGCAGCTACTGTTCATACCTTGCTCAGAGATTTATTATTGCTTGTTTCCACTTTTTCGATATCAGTGACTTTTCATCACTGGTAAAAGTATCTATATATTTGCATTGATAAATATTTCCCTGCGCCAATCGGTTGTCACACGCTGATGACGGATCAATACCCAGAAATTCGGGTCCGTGTGTATCACGTCAGACTAGAGATGGGAACGATGACTTTCCTTTGCAAATACTGATAGGACACACTTATTGTGTCAATAGCCAGCTGGAGGAGATGCCTTGTTGGGGCTGCAAGCTACAGTAGCTTTAAGGGTTTACCACATTCAGGTGGCAGATATACTTCACGATTTAAAAAAAATCCTTTTCTGAAAAAAGTGAAGTAGTCCTTCAGATTCAGCGTGGAAAATTATATCAATAAACCAAATGCTAAAATTTCCACTGGTGCAGCTAATCAGAAAAGTCCCCTGTTTGCTAGTCGTCAAAATCTGTCTTGCAAATATTTTTGTAGCTGAATGCGCTGAAAGTATACTTAGTGTCCATTCAGAACAAATGCACGCACATGTATGTATGTGTGTGTGTGTGTGTGTACGTGCGTGTGAAGCCTTTAATTTCGTTAAAGGGAAACGTTTTTGAGCATATATATATATATATATAAATGGCGGTGCCCCAGCATGGCCACAGCTCATAAGCTGAAACTGGAAAATCAAAATCAAAAATCAAAATTCATATTTATATATATATATATAAGAACCCCTATTTTGCGGAAAGAACTCATGAATATGATCCACCCGGTGTCCCTGGATACTAGGGATTGAACTGTAATGATGCGATGAAAACGGACTATGATCCCAAGAAATATGTGATGTGTGGAAACGCGCGTAGTGATTCATTAAAATATGAATTTCATCTATAGATTATTATTATTATTATTATTATAACTATTATTACTAATTCTACTACTACTACTTTATAGGTACGTATGTATGAGTGTATGTGTAAGCATGTATGTATACATGTATGTACGTATGTATAATCCTCTGATTATCTCAAGAACAAAATATAGAAATGGAAGTTTTACAATATAGACGGCAATATTACTACGACTGCAGGTATTGTTGTCACTGCTACTGATGCTGATGATGATGAGGAGGAGCATGTTGGTGGCGGTGAAGTTGTTGGTTTATTTTAGAGACCACACTGCTAATATAAGCTAATAATATACGCTCTGATATATTTGAACAATGCAACAACACGTGTTGCTTTCGCTGTTCTCAGATTCAAAAACAATATATACCAACGGTATTGTCTTTCATGAAGAAAGAGATTTCAGCGACAAACAAGTCCAGATGGTAAACAAGCTTGTGAACAAGAGAATAGAGAGAAAACATGTGTGGCTTATCGTTTCGGTTGTATTAAAGCATTTTAGAGATGGAGAAAGGCAGGAAGAAAAAAGAAGTAATTGTTACGAGCGGGAACAAGTGATTGCAGAGATGTGTGTGTGTGTGTGTGTGTGTGTGTGTGTATGTGTGTGTGCGTTTCTGTTTTTGTGTGCGCCCGTGTGCCTGTGGGTGTGTGATATATAGAAGGCGGTGAGCTGGCAGAAACGTTAGCACGCCGGGCGAAATGCGTTGCCGTATTTCGTCTGCCGTTACGTTCTGAGTTCAAATTCCGCCGAGGTCGACTTTGCCTTTCATCCTTTCTGGGTCGATAAATTAAGTACCAGTTACGCACTGGGATCGATATAATCGACTTAATCCGTTTGTCTGTCCTTGTTTGTCCCCTCTGTGTTTAGCCCCTTGTGGGTAGTAAAGAAACAGATATATAGAAGTGCCTGTGCATGTGAGGCACATATATCTACATATATGTATGTGTGTTTGTGTCCATCTATAGGCATATGCACACACCCGCATATACATACACGTATATATACTGATAGATATACATTCATTCACATGGTTCTGGGTTGAGTCCCACTGCGTGGCACCTTGTAAGTGGATTTGGTAGATGGAAACTGAAAGACCGTCGTGTGTGTGTGTGTGTGTGTGTGTGTGTGTGTGTGTGTGTGTGTGTATGTATATATATATATATATATATATATATGTGTGTGTGTGTGTGCGTGTGTTTGTGTGGCTGTGTTTGTCCCCCCAACATACCGGTAACCTAGTGGTTCGGCAAAAGAGACCGGTAGAATAAGTCCTGGGGTCGATTTGCTCGACTAAAGGCGGAACCCCAGCATGGCCGCAATCAATTGACTGAAACAAGTAAAAGAGAGTTTGATATTTAACCAATTGGATAATAATAAAAGAGTGGATTTGAACCAGTGTGTGTGTGCGTTAATAACATTGGCATAATGATTACCCCTAGACATAACAGAATTTGTTTCTACTCAAGAATTCCCATAAGGAATCTTGCAATCCAAACCCTCTCTCATACAATAAATAAGTGTATTCGCACTTGTTCCTCTGTGTGAGCATCGAGCTTAGAACATGATTATTTTCGTACAAAAATATAGTAATGTGATATAAGGAAATCGTTTTAAAAAATGATAGTTTTCAAAAAAGAATATAATGATGTATTGATACGTTGTTTTTCATTTCTGAATAAGGAAAATATATGATATTTTCGGAATAGATATTTGATATCATATTTTTTTTAATAAGATTTTTTTTTTTAAATTCTACATTTAATATTGTATAAATAGCTTTACAACTGGTTGGAAAAAACAAAACAATATTATTGTTTACATTCCAATAGTTGTTTATTCGAGATTGGAACCACACACACACACACACACACACACACACACATTTACAAAGAGAAAGTGTGTGTGAGAGATAGAGATATAGTATATATGTGCGTATATATATATATATATATATACACACACACACAGATAGAGATGGTATACGTACACACACACACATCTATATATATACGCATAAATCCACATACATATATACATATACATGTATGTATATCTCTGAGTATATATAGATCTATTATTTACTTTTTGATGCGTTTATTTATCGAATCTTATCTAAGTTTTTTTTAGTAATTAATTCTTCTGTTGTGTTATGATTGATATTCATATTTCGATGAATGTTTTCGAGTGGTTGATAATAACGTTATATTATTCATTGAAGCATTCAGATGAGAGGAACTTCAGAAGAAAGTAGTCATTAATTAATTATTAATTAAAATATTGTGTTTGTTGAGACAACTATTATTTAACCTGTTGGAATTTTACATTTATAACGTGAAAATGTATTACATTAGCAGCAATGAAAATTGTATATATATATATATAGGCACAGGAGTGGCTGTGTGGTAAGTAGCTTGGTAACAAACCACATGGTTCCGGGTTCAGTCCCACTGCGTGGCATCTTGGGCAAGTGTCGACCAAAGCTTTGTGGATTTGGTAGACGGAAAATGAAAGAAGCCTGTCGTATATATGTACATATATGTATGTGTGTGTATATGTTTGTCCCTCTAGCATTGCTTGACAGCCGATGCTGGTGTGTTTACGTCCCCGTCACTTAGCGGTTCGGTAAAAGAAACCGATAGAATAAGTACTGGGCTTACAAAGAATAAGTCCCGGGGTCGATTTGCTCGACTAAACGCGGTGCTCCAGCATGGCCGCAGTCAAATAACTGAAACAAGTAAGAGTAGAGAGAGAGAGTATATATGCATACGCACACATATGTATATATGTACGTACGCATGAATGTATGTACGCATGTATGTATGATGTAGGTATACAAGCAAGAAAATCTCCAATAACTAGAAGCCTCTGAACAACTGTTAGCTTTACAAGTATTAGAATCCCAATGAATGACAGTCGGGCATTATTTTTATATGGTGAATTATATACTAGATTTAACCTGAAGGAACTATGAATCTGAGGACAACATCGAATGGTTTAACCCTACAAGTCCCTATATATCAATGAAAGACAAATTAAGACAAAGCGAACAGAAGGTACAAAATCCTCTCAGGCACCACATACTTGAATGTTTTACAGATATCGTCAGTCGCCTAACAGAAATCATTATGATATCGATACCATTTCAGTATCATTCAATCCAGCGTTGTCAACATTGTGAGAATTGATAAATAAGAAGTAGAAGCCAAACAATTGCACTGTATATCTTGTATGTCTGCTTGTGTGTATTGTTGCAAATACAGGCATGAAATCTCAAACATAGCTACGCAAGACAACAGTTAAAAATACGATATAGAAAATAGAGAAATATCATCAGATCGGTCATTACCACACCATGAAGTGTCGAAATTTAAAGCCATAAAATACTGAAGCGAAATAGAAGGCAAACTATATTGGACAGAATTAATATAAAGTGGAGCCGTACATTTCTTCCTTTAATCCTCACTTGGAGGAAGAAATGTTCGGCTACACTTTTCGGTCATATTATGCGGAGAAAATGCCTGGAGAAGGACATCATACTCGGAATGGTCAGTGCCAAGAGAGAAAGAGGCCGACCAAGAACCCGCTAGCTTGACACCATCAAAAGTGATAACGGAATGGACATAGCCAATCTGAAAGAAGCGGGCCAGGATAGAACTGACTGGAGGACACTCATCCAACGAGTAACCGAGAGTCGACTTCGACTGAGCGGATAGAGAGATAGATAGTAGCTGAACATATAGATTGCAAATACATATAATGGAAAATAACTTAATGTATAACCAACCTAGAATTGTAAACGTTTACATTAGTCAGACAACATAAATACATAGGTACTGAGACCTATTTAATGTAAAGTTTGATAATAGAGGATATATTAAACTAATATTTACAACTAATAAATTGTATAGGATATAATATTGCCTACACAGCCAAATCAATCAAGCCGAGCAAAACTAAAAGACACGAGGCAAATGCACGAAATATAAACTAAAGGAATAATATATGAGTTTAACAATCAGGCTTAAATTGTAACAAAACAGCACGATATGGGAATAGACCAAGGTAGATCAATATATCCTAAACATAAACCTTAATTCTCTATGATATCAGTAAACGACTATATTATTTAAAACATATAAATCATGTAAAATTTACTACAACACACAAACCGAAACGAAAATACACTCCGACATACTTAAAATATTAAAAAAAGGAAATGGATTAAAAGTAAACGAAGCGAATAACTTGTAATTTTAACTACCAATAATATACCAAATAGTATTACATCAGCTGAGACCTATTTATTGTAAAGTTTGATTATAGAGGATATATTTAAACTAATATTTACAACTAATAAATTGTATATGATGTAATATTGCCTACACAGCCAAAGCAATCAAGCAGAGCAAAACTATATATTATATATATGTGTATATATGTATGTGTGTATATATAAAATATTATATATATATATATATATATATAATATATTATATAATATGCTCTTTTATTCTTTTTCTCTTTTTCTATTTTACTTGTTTCAGTCATTTCCCTGTGGCAATGCTGGAGCACCGCCTTTAGCCGAGCAAATCCACCCCAGGGCTTATTTTTTGCAGGCTTAGTACTAATTCTATCGATCTTTTGTCGAACTGCTACGTTATGGGGACGTAAACACAACACCATCGGTTGTCAAGCGATTTGCGTGCGGGGGGGGGTGAACACAGGCACGCAAACATATACACACACGTACATATATATATATATATATATATATATATATGTGTGTGTGTGTATACACACATATACACAATGAACTTCTTTCAGTTTCCGTCTACCAAATCCACTCACAAGGTTTTGGTCGGCTCGAGGCTATAGCAGAAGATACTTGCCCAAGGTACCACGCAGTGGGACTGAACCCGGAACCATGTGGTTTGTAAACAAGCTACTTACCACTCATCCGCCTCTCCTACACACACACACACACACACACACACACACACACACACACACACACACATATATATATATATATATATATATAGCCACTCCTGCGCATACATATATATTGTTTGGCATCCTTTCTGTCTCGGGAGACAATGGAGTTGCGCATTTTTTTTTTTTTTTTTTTTTTCTAGGTCTAGTCCGGCTGTTATATTTTATTTCCTGTTACATTTGTTGCTGTGGCTGTGTAGTCATATCCTGGACAAACACTCCCTCTGGCAGGTACTGCAAATGTAGGGAAGACTGTTCCTGGCTGGTTGTAGTGCCATGGTCTACATATATGTGTATATACATATATATATATATATATATATATGTATGTATGTATGTATGTATGTATGTATGTATGTATGTATGTATGTATGTATGTAAGTATTTATGTATATTTGCTACTATGGAAAAGTGCCGCATGTCTAAATTGGCTAAATGCGTTTTCTTTTCAATATTTTTGTTTGCTGTAGTCGGTTCTTAGGTCAATCTGCCATACTTCCAGCTTCCTCAAATGCCAAGATATCAAAATATGTCAAAGAGTAGTACAGCAGTTTTGCTATGGGATGGTGAAACCATTTTCTCGTTTTCTGAAAAAGCAACCCTTTGCACTTACATAAAGGTGAAAGCACTTCACGCGTAATCACAAGGGAGCGAGTTTGAGCCCATGGCTGGCCGGTAACGACATTTTTTGCAATATATGAATAGTTTATCCTGTTCATGCTATTGTATTAGTATTATCATGCGTTTGAGAATAAAATATTTCTGTATCTTTCAATACATTTCAACGCTTCTAAAGTAAACTATGTTTACTTTCATCGTATTTTGAATTTAACGTTAGCGTTTTATAAAGTTAGATTAATAAATCCTAAAATTGCAGAACAATTCGTTGCTGGACAGTTGAGCTTCAAGGTTAAAACACTTGACATGTAGTCACAGGGATGTGTGTTCTAGTCACATGGCTGACCGGTAACAGTTGATCCATATATTACAGAGGGGTTGAAGAATTAGGGAAGGAACTAGAGAGAGAAGAGAGGCACAGGGCAAGGTGCAAGGGAGAAAATAGGGGAAAGTGGAGAAACTAAAGAAGGAAAATGCCAAGAAATTGAGAGGGGGGGTGAGAAAAAAGAAAGAGGAAAAAAGAAGGAAGCCGTACAGAATTTATATATATATATATATATATATATATATATATATATATATAGTTTCTATCCTTGTTTTTTTCTGTGTATCTTTCTGTGGAAGAGCGTAGGCTCGAAACGTAAAATACTTTTTTCTATTCCTGAGCGCTATACTAATACATTTGTTTGTTTGTACTCCACCTGCTTTCGTCTTTTCTTTATATTCGTAAACTTTCCCTGTATATATATATATATATATATATATATATATATTTCTGGCATAAGACCAGCAATTTCGGGGTGGGGATGAGAGGATTAGTGCTCAACTGATACCTATTTTACCGACTTCAAAACGCAACGACGTCCTCAGCGGAATTAGAACGCAGAACGAAAAGACGCACGAAGATGCGTTAGGCATTTTGCGTAGCTTGCTAACGACTCATCCAGCTCCTTCCCTTAGATACATATACACATTGTAATCTCGTTCATACTTAATTCCTTTTTATGAATCGAAATTCGGATATGAATCAGTCAGCCTTTAAAGCCATTTATAACTCGTTTATTACAATGTATGAAAGGGTTCTTTTGACAGTAATATAGAAACAACTACTATTATTATTATTAATAATAATAATAATGATATGATATAATAAGAAGAAAGCAAGAACACTAATAAGTTGGGCTTTTTTACTACTCGAATACCTTATTGACTACTGAACCCCTCCTCTTCCACGCCTCCCCCAGTTTTCTCCGTTTCCCATATTGTCTTATAATGTGGTTTTTCTTGATATTTCGACCGGTTCCTCTAAGGAAATTATTTCTTTCAATGCTGATTCTTATTGGAAATATACGGCACTATATCACCTACCAAGCAAATCTTCATTGTAATCATTGCCATGGCACACACACACATACATGTATGTATGTAAGTATCTTTCTATCTATCTTTCTATCTATCTATCTATCTATCTATCTCTTTCACTCTCTCTCTCTACATATATATGTATATATATTTGCTAGTCTCAAGATAAGGTAAGAATCATTGATCGACTATTGTTCTTGGCATTGGAATTGTTATCGGTATTGCATTCATAGCTCTTTGATCTCAGCATCAATAAGAGTGTGCCTGTTTGTCTGCGCACATATACGCGCGCACACAAACACTAACAGGCATAAATATCTGTGCGTGCGTGCTTGCGTGTGTGTGTGAGTATGTATGATAGTATATATATATATATAATTTTGACACACACACATACACACATATATATATATATATATGCACCACAAATCACTTGATGTTCGCCAACAATTTTGCACGCCTGTGCGAACACACTCTGTTATGAATAGCATTACCACTATCATCTTCAGATGAAAATTCTGCCGTGTGTTCATTCACGAAGAGTCGCAGAATATTTTCTAACTCCTATATATTTGGGAAAGTAAAAGAAATCCGAGATATATTATATTGCACTGACACAAGACTGCACTCACACGTATACACAGAAAATCACACACACGCAAATATACAAACACATACATACATACACACATACATACATACATATATATATATATATATATATGGGAGAATGCGCTAATACATGATCTAAGTTATATGATGTATAAAAAATGTAATATACAAATAAATATCATTTACAGATATTTATTTGTATATTACATTTTTTATACATCATATAACTTAGATCATGTATTAGCGCATTCTCCCATATATATATATATATATATGTGTGTGTGTATGTATGTATAGGGAGTGAGAGAGAGAGATGATCAAAATATGTATTTATGGGTGCGATATATATTTATGACCTATATTTATATATATATATGTGCGTGTGTGAGTGCGCGTGTGCACGTGCGAATGGGCCAGTGCGCGCGCTTGTGTATATATGCATTTAGGTGCGTTTTATACATGTGTGAGGAGATGCCCTGTTTTGAACACTTGGTTCAAGATTGTTTTGGTGAGGCACCGTCCTGACAAAGACCGATATTTGTTGGGTGTTGGTGAGTTTTTATTTTTCATAGGGTGGTGGGAAATGTAAAGGTTGGCCGGCCAATTACTGTCCGCATCTGATTTAAAAACGAAGAGATAACCTCCAGAGCAGCTGGAATAGAGAGAATGAGAGAGAAAGCGACTTGGAGAAAATATATTTCTTTACTACCCACAAGGGGCTAAACATAGAGGGGACAAACAAGGACAGACAAACGGGTTAAATCGATTACATCGACCCCAGTTGGAAACTAGTACTTTATTTATCGACACCGAAAGGATGAAAAGTAAAGTCGACCTCGGCGGGATTTGAACTCAGAACGTAACGACAGACGAAATACGGCTACGCATTTCGCCCGGCGTGCTAACGTTTCTGCCAGCTCACCGCCTTTTAAATGCGGAGATATGACGAACTGCCAGGGAGGGAGATGGAGAATAGAAACCCGGAGACAATTGTACGGAGAGGAAAGATGTGAGAAAGAAAGAGAAAGGGAGAGACAGAGAACGAGAGCTCGAGAGAGAGAGAGAAAGACGGACAGAAGAAAGCAAGAGATAAGTCAAGAGATTTTACCGCAGTATGATGTGAACTGAAACCGTGAGTGCCTGGATGAATGCTGACACTGAACGGATTTTGCTAATTCAATTGTTTTTTATTCATCTGTTTCATTGTCCCGAGAGATAAAAGGCAGAAACACTTCACTCATACAAATATACACAATAAGATAATAGAAACAATGAACAATTAAAGCGCTTTATATACAAACTCGTTATTATGAGTCGGAAATAGCGTTGTGACTAAAACATGGCAACATATGGCAAAATACGATAAATGATGGCGGTCCCTGAACTAAGACACGTTCGATTTGTTATTTATGAAGTAAGGACCGACACATTCACTACGCCTCCATATAGCAAAATAATACTGCATATAGAGAAAAACAATTGCTTGTGATTAATCCCCGGCTAATCGCTACGCTTCATTAGATAATTTCATTATAGAAGGTATCAGAATTTATCATACGCAGTCGTTTCGGCTGGTGTGATGAATGCATATGATAACGAAAATATAACGAAATAAGAGTGAAATCGCCATAACACTCATAAACCTACTGCTAACCCCATCACGTTTGTAACGTTGGACTATTTGTCAGTTTTAGCAAATTCAAAAGCGATATTTCACATTCATTTTGTGTCGTAGCCGATGTATTTTACGCTAAGCTAACAATCATGGCGAATGACATCTGTTTGCTAAGCCGGATATTAAATATGCTTGATGGGAATCTTGCAAACTATGATTAATTTTTCTCGTACACAAACGACTGGCAATCTTCATTGCGTTTCGTTCACAATAGACCGATTATTCAGACTGCTAATTAATACATACATAGAAAGACACAAGAAAGCGCGCATACACACAAGTATAGTTTATAAATATGTATATATATATATATATTATGTAATATATATATATATAGATATATATATATATATATATATATATATAACATATATACATATATATATACACACATATATACATATATATATTCATTCTTTTGGTGTCTTACCATTTCAATCAATATATATATATGTATGTATATATGTTTTATGTATACATATGCACATACATATAAACGCATGTGTATATATAACACACAGACACACACCAAATATAAGTATATATATGTGTATTATATATATATATATATAGATAGATAGATATATAGATATATGTATGTATGTATGCATATGCCCATACATATAAACGCATGTGTATATATATACACACACACATATATATATACACAGGGAGAGAAAGAGAGTGACCAAGTGAGTGAGAGAAGGAAGGAAGGAAAAAATAAAGAAAGAATCTGCTTGACAGAAGGATGGTGGGAAAGAAGATATCAAAGAGAGAATATTTGCCTGTGTTTCTTGTAATTCATATCAGTTCACTCGATAGCAACATTTCTTCGCTCACGTCCGTGCATATGAATTCTGTTGAATGTGTGCATATCAACCGAAACTTACACATTCACACACACTCAAACATGTGTAAATGCAAATGAACTTATATCTCTCTTCCACCCCCCTCTCTCTCTATCTATCTATATCTTTCTCTGTATGATTGGGTGATTATGTGTAAAACTCAAAGAACAGAATATAATCTATATATATAAAACTCAACTTGTGTGTCTGTGTGTGTATCTGTGTGTTTAAATTCCCGGCACATCTCCTCCTAGCCAACAAATCGTAAAACCACTAAAAATGGGTCACTTAAAGTTTAGGGGAATGAAAATTGAACTGCGCTAATTCTGTTCCGAAATTCCTCTCGCAAGTGCAAAAAACGATAATGTGTTTGTTTAGGCCTTATACCATGCATTGAATAGTGAACTTTCCTCAGTCAGCTGTTTGACGTGAACTGTGTTCACTACGCGTGCAAGCATGCGAAAATTGCATGAAAAGTTTTTTAAAAATCAAGATATAAAAACGGGCAATACTGCTAGTGCTTGATAAATGAGTTTATACGTTTATAATTATCAGTTAACTTATAGTGTTTGACCACATTTTTACTCAGAAGGAATTTGGGCTGTCAGTGATCAGACTCTGCAATTGCGAATACTAATGAATTAAAACACAAATACTGAAAATAAATGAGGCTAATTTTTACTGACTAAAACTGCTTAAAATGTAAAGTGGGTTAACCTGTCTAGCATGTTCTCATATCCAGTGCAGTTACTCCGATTAGCTCGTATTATCATCTGTTTTGGACTGATATTCTTAAGAATGTTTTCCAAGTGCACTGTGCATGCGAGTGAAACGTAACTGAGGCATAAAGAAGTTTAAGTATCTCTGAACTGTATATATGTATATATATTATATATATATACGTATGTGTGAGTATATATTTGTTTGTCTGTGTTTGCCCCCACCCAACATCGCTTGACAACCGATGTTGGTGTGTTTATGTCCCCCGTAACTTAGCTGTTCGGCAAAAGAGACCGATAGACTAAGTACTAGGCTTGCAAAGAATAGGTCCTGAGGTCGATTTGCTCGACTAAAGGCGGTGCTCCAGCATGGCCGCAGTCAAATGACTGAAACAAGTATAAGAGTAAAAAAAAGACTAAAAAGAGTTAGATTGACAGTCTTAAACCTGTTAAGGACCTTGTTATTCTAAGTCACATATCCTGTAGAGAATTGTGCGTGGTCCTATGAAATATTTGACAGTGAACACAGAAACAGTTATCTCCTCATACTGGGAGCGCTGAAACTTACCGTTCTAAACCTTTAGAATGAATTGTATGAAACTGTGTTTCTTTTAAAATTTAAATGATATGCTGCTTTTAAGGTTAGTGATAACGACCTTAAGCAAAGAAAAACTTCTCGACGTATTAGTTGAGTCAATCTTCTTGTGTAACAGTAATTGTTCAAATAACAATCGTTCGGTTTTGCTGCGATAAAATGTTTTGCGATACAAAACTACTGTAACTTTTCGGTTACTCCACTTGATATTGTTCAATATCCGTTTTGTGGAATGGTTCATTCTGTGTTCTTACATTACAAATGGGTCTATTTCCTGTATTTTTCTCGTTGATTTAACAGTAAGAGATCTGCTTCTATTTCGTTTTCATTCAGTTTCATCTACAATTCTTCATGAAATGTAGTTACCTCACATATCTCTCTCTCTTAGATCTGTTTCTTCCCCGGCACACAAACGCGCGCGCACACACGCACACACAAATGCGTACATGCGCATATAAATATATACAGGGATATATTTCATATATGTTTATATATATATATATATATATATATATATACACACGAACACATATCTTCAGATTATTCTCATATATATATGTATATATATATATATATACAATATATATGTGTGTGGGTGTATATATATAGAAATATAAATACATAAATGTATATATATATGGGTATATATATGTACGTGTGTTTGTATAATATATATATGTATATATATAATATATATATATTATATGGGTATATATATGTACGTGTTTGTATATATATGTATGTGTTTGTATATATATATATATATCTCTATATATGGTATATATACTGTACGTGTTTGTATATATATATATATATATAGTCTAAAATAATCTATATGGGTATATAAATGTCCGTGTGTTTATATGTATATCTATAAATAAATATATTTATAAATGTATATATACATAAAAAATATATATATATATATATATATATATATAAATGAATTTATAAATGTGTATAAATATGTACATGTATGTACGTATGTATGTAGAGGGGGTACCTACATACATACGTATGTATGTAGGAACCCCCTCTACATACACTCAAAAATGTTGAGAACAAGAGAAATTACAGATCTGGTTAAGCTGAGATACTATTTTCGATTTTGAATTCTATTTTGAGCTTCTTTGAAGTTACATGACCAGTAAACAAGTGTTTATTTCTTTACTACCCACAAGGGGCCAAACATAGAGGGGACAAACAAGGACAGACAAAGGGATTAAGCCGATTACATCGACCCCAGTGCGCAACTGGTATTTAATTCATTGACCCCGAAAGGATGAAAGGCAAAGTCGACCTCGGCGGAATTTGAACTCACAACGTAACGCAGACGAAATACCGCTAAGCATTTCGCCCGGCGTGCTAACGTTTCTGCAGCTCGCCGCCAGTAAACAAGTGTCAACTTAGTGTGCTGGTTGTGGACAGCTGACACTTTCCTTTTATACCCAGTAAAATAAGCCGAGAAATTCAATCAAATAATAATAATAATGTAGCACTTTCTGTACAATGTCCGTGAAAATTTTGAGACGGCAATGAATATAAGTGCTCTTTCCCAAAATAAGAAAAAAAAACAATCGTAATCATAAGCATGCTCAGACGAGTATGGCCTGGGGCTAACCAGCAGAAATACAAACAATTCCAGTCATATTTCGTTTTTGGATTTGGTTTGCAAGATTCTTTATATGAGTTCGTGTGTTGAAGCATATTCTATTGTGTCTGGGGAGAGTCATTCTCTTTTAGTGCCTTATTATTTAACACAATCACCGGTAAAATTTTCACCGGTGAGCGTGTTAAATAATAAGGCAGTAAAAGAGAATGACTCTCCCCACACACAACAGAATTCCAGTCATGGTATGCACTAATAATCATATACGAGACGGACAAACTTTAAAATGCATGTGTATATATATATATATATATATATATATATATATAATGGAGGAATTTGTGTGTGTATAAATGTGTATATATATGAATGTATGTATGTACATATATATATATACTAATGTATGTACATATGTATATATATATATATACTAATATATGTACATATGTATATATATATATATATATATATATAATGTCTATAGTAAAAGCATTAGTGAAACCAGCCATTGCAAAATCCGTTCTCGACAACAGCAGTAAGAAGGTATCTTTTATTTCAATTCTTAATCACTGTGTTTTCACAGAGTCTTACTTTTCAACATCCTCAGACATTTTAGTTGTGTTTTATGTTATTTTTCATGTCTGCGTATGTTTCCTCCGTTGGTTGTTTTTCTTTTCTTTAATTTTATTGTATTTAGTTATTGTGTTGTTTGAATTTGACTCATTCGTTCAGTTAACACAGTGTCAGCAAAACACTTTGGAATAGCAAAACTGAATTAAATATTGTGCAATGAACAATAATGTTATGTTGCAAATGTCCGCTCTTTGAGCAGACCAATGACAGATTGCATTTTGATATCTTGCCGATCTATTTCCGTCTGTCTTTTCCGTTCATTTTTGTGTCCACGTCAGAAATTTAATGGTAAATTTGTCCAGCGACGAGATATAATGGAAGAATTTTCTTTAAGCAAGTGATCAAAAAAATAGAAAAAATTGTAAAATAAAAATTGAATAAATAAATAAACGGTAATAATAATGTAAAATTGCGAGAAGCAAGAAAGTTAAATACAAGGAGAAGACAAAGAGCGGAAAGAAATTTCAGAAAGCGAAACTGAAAAACATAAAAATAAAATGGCGCATAATTGAAATAGAAAGGAGAGTGAGGGGTATGGTAGAGATGGGTGGGTAGAATAAAAAAAAAATATGGGAAACAAAATTATATAAAGAGAACAAAAAATTGCAGAAAACATAGTTTAGAGACAGATTACGAATAACAGCAACAACAAAAAAACAACACGGAAAACAATGAGAAGAAAATTTAAAACACATGTAAGAAATATAATGAAAACCATGATGTTAGATGAGGAGAAAAGAGAGTAGAATATGACGATGATGATGATGAGTTTAGGTGTGTGATGTATTTGACGTATTGTTTTAGATAGTTGTGCTCACGAGGACGCAACATAATAGCGCTTTTTATAATTCAATGAAATGAAATGAAACTCCCGGCCATTTCTGTAAAGAGAATGAAGATTTACCTCTAAGGATAGTCATAGGAGTGTTCAAGAAATTAGGACTTTCCTCCTCATTCTAAATACTCGTAAAGCAGTCTCGTCCTATATTCCTCAACTTGCATAACTTTCATGTCCGTTTTCTAAAATTTGTTATAGTTTCAAGACAAGTCAATCTTGGTGATTTCCTTCTCTCTCTCTCTCTCTCTCTCTCTCTATATATATATATATATATATATATATATATATATATTATATATATAGACCTCAATATTATGTAAATAGAGGAAATTTATCTGTAAATTAATATGTGACAATAGCCAAGATAAAACTCTGAGTTTCGGATGCCGAAGTGGAGACCCACAACACCATCTCTTCGGTTACCTGGCCATCTGAAAAACGCTATGACAAAATACCGTTATATAAAGGGAAATTACTGTTATAATTCCGCTACTTATATAAATTAAGATTAAAAGTTCATAGTAAACACGTAAGCATGGCTACTCATACGCTCACATGTGCGTACGTATACGTGACTATGAAAACGTACACATCTTCACCCGCATTTTTCGCCAAATGTATATATATATATATATATATATATATATAAACAATTGCAGTGTTACAACGGGATTTTATTTTGGCGAACTAGAAGAGATAAAAGACAAAGTCTATCTCAGCGAAATTTGAACACAGGACCTAAAGACCTCGAAGGAAAGCTATTAACAATTGTACCAGCAAACCATCATATTTAGATTTAGATTCATAAATCTCATCCTTTCCATTTTCAGCACAAAACCTGAAATTTAACGGAGAAGGATAGTCGTTAAATGGACTTCAAGTGGAATTTGAACGCCGCTAAATATTTCCCCCGGGTGCCCATAACTCTCCCAGCTCGCCGTCTTATCTACAATCATAACCTTATTATCATATTTTGTTTCATAGAGAGGACAAACAGGGACAGACAAAGGGATTAACTCGATTACATCGACCCCAGTGCGTAACTGATATTTAATTTATCGACCCCGAAATGATGAAAGGCAAAGTCCACCTTGGCGGAATTTGAACTCAGAACGTAACGGCAGACGATAAGTATACCGATAAGTAATTTCGCCCGGCGTGGTGACGTTTCTGCCTGTTCGCCGTCCTCAGCAACATTAATATTAACAACCAAAAAAAGACGCGAAAGAAATAGAAAGAAAATAAAGAAAGAAAATTAAACAATGGCGCAGGAGTGGCTGTGTGGTAAGTAGCTTGCAAACCAACTACATGGTTCCTGGTTCAGTCCCACTGCGTGGCATCTTGGGTGTCTTTTGCTATAGCCCCGGGCCGACCAATGCCCTGTGAGTGGACTTGGTAGACGGAAACTGAAAGAAGCCTGTCGTATATATTTATATATATATATATATGTGTTTGTGTGTCTGTGTTTGTCCCCCTAGCATTGCTTGACAACCGATGCTGGTGTGTTTACGTCCCCGTCACTTAGCGGTTCGGCAAAAGAGATCGATAGAATAAGTACTGGGCTTACAAAAGAATAAGTCCCGGAGTCGATTTGCTCGACTAAAGGCGGTGCTCCAGCATGGCCGCAGTCAAAATGACTGAAACAAGTATAAAAGAGAGTATAAAAGAGAATGGACCAAATAAGGAAGAGAAAATGAATAAAGAAGATGAAAGCGTCAGGGAATAGATACGTGCAGATGGATGAAGAGGCGAATAAGAAATAGCAGTATGTAATCACCTAATTTATCATTTTTAATCCCTTGTGACTTGCAGTATTCAGCAGTTTATCTGTTTTTCTACGACACACGTCAACGGACGAAATATTGCATTTGGCGAAAGTGATATTATAGCCCTTGACATCAACATATTCTTCAACTGTATCGTCCACAATAATCTTCTAAGTTTCTACTTTATCTCTTTACTCGAATTTCATGTCAGACCAATCTATTACAGCTGACACTGATGGAAATTTTTTGCGACTAAGATATTATCAAATATGATGTAATCAGAGTTTGGTTATATGTCTGCGATGCTCTTCCATCATTCATGTAAATGAGTGATCGTGATTTATCAGTCATTTCGAGCAGGCGCTCTTATGTAAATTCTACACACCCGATATTATTTACGATTGAGTACGCAGTCGTAAAGTATCTAAAATTTATACAAGTCAGATATAATATTACTTGTTCTGCTATATTTAATAATTTAAATCTTGAAAAAAAATAGTCAAAAACGCAGTCAGATGGAAATAACAAGTGGTTACATCATAACACGATGACGCGTCATCTTGTACATTTCACAAGAGAGTGCCCAAAACATACTGCAATAAAGAGTCTCTATCGATTTTTCAGAATCTCAGACGTACTTACAATTCTTTAACCTTCAACCAAAATCCTAGACTCATGTTCTTAGACCATATAGATGTCCGTACTGATGTTGCATACAAGAAAATCGTGTCAGACAACTGAAAAAAAATAGAGCTTATCATTAAAGTATTAAGACCTCTCCAGCCACGATTGACCAAGAGATTGCATCTGGAAACTTAATTTTCCGAGGCACAAGTCTGGGAAAGTTTATTTTATGGAAGATCCGATGTCATCCAAAGGAAAGACAAAGGCCGATACAGCTTGGCACCACCTTTAGTCGAGCAAATCGACTCCAGGACTTATTCTTTGTAAGCCTAGTACTAAACACACAACCATCGGTTGTCAAGCGATGTTGGGAGGGGAGGGCAAACAGACACACAAACATGTACCACATAATATATATATATATATATATATATATATATACATATATACGACAGGCTTCTTTCAGTTTCTTTCAAATCCACTCAGAAATCTTTGGTTGGTGCCACGCAGTGGGACTGAACCCGGAACCTTGTGGTTGGTAAACAAGCTACTTACCACATAGCCATTCCTACATCCTATATAATATATATTATATATATATATATATATATATATATAATATATATATATATATATATATATATAATATATATATAATATTTTCAGCATCGCAGAAGCAACACGTAATGTTCGTCTCCCCGTGGCCATTAGGCACAACTTCACAGCCAGCCCCATACTCAACTCGTCCTGTCGAAGACCCTTGTCCTACGTCCTGTTTTGTTTTGTCAAGATTAATCAGCCGAAATTGCTAAGATGATCTGGTTCTTGACTGATGACTGAGGGTTCGAATGTCCCGTCCTGTGGTTCTTGTGTCGTCTCTGTGGTGTTTCATGTTCTTGTCCATGTCTGTAATTATTTTTTACTGTTTACCTATATATATTATATATATATATATATATATATATATATATATATATTATATATATATATATATAATAAAAACAGAAAAGATTGCTTGCAGGTCCACTTACTCACCATAATTGCTTAACCTTCTTCAAATCCCACTTCGTTATCGAAACTAAGATGACATATCAGGTACCAAAGTGCAACTGAATGGCAGTTACCTGAATATCTTTGATCATAAGCCTATTTGCTAAATACCGATCCCAGCTAATGAATACCAATATTATATTATAAGTTACTTTTTTAAAAGATAGAATACATTTTACGTGAACCCCAGCAGTCTCCTGTAATAAAATACTAATAAACTAAAGTGATAAACTCATAAACTCAGTGGTTAGAGCGTCGAGCTTAAGATCGTGAGGTTGTGAGTTTGAATCCCGGACCGGGCTGCGTGTTGTGTTCTTGAGCAAGACACTTTATTTCACGTTGCTCCAGTTCCCTCAGCTGTAGAAATGAGTTGCGACGTCACAGGTGCCAAGCTGTATCGGCCCTTGCCTTTCCCTTGGACAACATCGGTGACGTGGAGAGGGGAGGCCGGTATGCATGGGCGACTGCTGGTCTTCCATAAAAAAACAACCTTGCCCAGACTTGTGCCTCGGAGGGTAACTCTCTAGGTGCAAACCCATGGTCATTGTCTGACAGAAGGTGTCATCAAACTAAAGTAAAATGTCATTTTCTTGTTTGAAAAGAAACTTTGGGGAGAAAAAAAAATGTTTCAAGCTACGTATTATAGCGAATTAGTTTCTTTAAATGAAATGTCACCAATCTTAATGTTATTGATCACGTGGTCATTCAAAGCTTTTTTTTTCTTTTTTTTTTTTTTTTTACTAGCTGCATCTTTGTTATAAAGTGCGTTTTTTCTTTATAGAAATTAAATTAGTATTGTTGATGGTTTCTGTAATTACTTCTATAATAACAGACACAACTTCTAATTTAAAATATAATAAAAAAGAAACGCGAAAAAATCAATTTGTTTCGGTCATTCAAAGTAAATGATGTAATGCAGCTTTGGAATCAAATTATATCTAATTCGCTTTACCACCTTCGGTTTGATTCATTTTGATTCCTCATATTTCTTGAACATTTTCTTCGTCTTTTAATTTTTATTTTCGCCATTGTCATTTACATTTTATTTCATGTTATTAAATACCAGTAAAATGAAGTAATTTCTTTAAAACGAACGTTTAAAACAGCTTTGTTACAACATTTATGATTGTTTTAATAAAAGATGAAAACAAAAATGAAGACGACGACGATGAGGCGATAACGATAATGATGAAGATGAGGATTTTGGTCAAAATGAAGATGCCAATTGGATGGCATATTCGAATAATACCCAAAATATTTCATTTCAACATTTCAAATTTCGCTGCTATATTGTTGGCACCAAATATTTGTTAGTTTAAATATTATTTTGTAAATGTACACATATTAAAGACATGTGGCGGGTAAAATTAAAAACCAGGAACGAAAAAAAAACAAACACTTTTTACTCTTTTTATTTTTTCGGTTATGTGACTGTGGCCGTGATGGAGCACCTCCTTTAGTCGAGCATATCGACCCCAGGACTTATTATTTTGCCGAACTGCTAAGTTACAGGGACGTAAACACACCACCATCGGTTGTCAAGCGATGTTGGGAGGACAAACGTAGACACACACAAACTTATACACACACACACAAACTTATACACACACACACACACATGTATATATATATATATATATATATATATGTGTGTGTGTGTGTGTATATGTACTCATATACGAGGGTCTTCATTCTGTTTCCGTCTACCAAGTCCACTCAGAAGGATTTGGTCGGCCCGAGGCTATGGTAGAATACACTTGTCCAAGGTGCCACGCAGTGGAACTGAACCCGGAACCATGTAATTGCTAAGCGAGCTACTTACCACACAGCCACTCCTAATATATAAATATTAAAGACATGTGGCGGGTAAAATTAAAAACCTGGTACAAAAGAAACACTGTAAATATTTGTTTTCTTTTAGTGAACGTTATCATGATTATTATATTTCTGTATTTGTTCTTTCTATATCTACAGATAAAACTAAAATCACATGAGTAAATCCGTTTTACTCCTTGGCACATCCAAATTTTGGCAGTGAAAGTACAGTTTATAAGAGGATGTTATCGCTCTTTTTGTAGGGTGTTTGTAGGGTGGTTGTTGGCTCTTTAGAAACGAGATTCAAAAATGGGAAAGGTGAGATAAACAGAAACAGAGGGAATGAAAGTGAGTGTGTGTGATGTGAGTGTTTATGTGTCATTGAGAGAGAGAGACAGACAGACAGACAGCATTTTACAATGATGTACACATAATTGCCTGAGTCATTATTACTTTCGTGAATGCATGGGAGGTTTTCGCCATAGATTAGCTAAGACTTGTGGATAATGTAAAGATTTCCCAATGTTTCTCCGAATTTGACGTTTTCGGTTAGGGATATGTTGTCGAAAAGCGATTCTTTGCATTGTAACATCAGTTTTGAGACGAACGTGTTAAGAAATATGAATTCAAAACTAATTATCACGAGAAGAATAATTAGTAATTAAACAAGGATGAAAGCTGTGCTGTTGATATTGCGAATGGCATTCGGTGCAAAACCCGATGTTAGATATGAAGAATTGCACATCCGTTTCATTTCATGTCTCTCTGTAGTGAGTCTGTGTATGTCACAGTGTCTCTACCTGATTATTAAGTAGTTGTGTATCCATATGCTTCGTATTCGGAATATAATTGGAATTCGTTTCTAATAAATTATACGCTGCATTGCTGCCCTCATTTCGATGTTATTGATTTCACGACATTTGCACCTTTAAACAACTCTAGTGGCATGAGTCTTCGTACAAACGTTTCAAAATTTGCATATGGTGTGAATCGAAATTTTTTCATTGACATAATGTCCTTGTAAAATATTTTGGATGTGTAGTTGTGTAAACGTTTGTGGGTTTGTTTGTAAGTCTGCTTTAGTGTACGTGTTTCGTACAAGTGTGCGCGTGTCTTTGAGTATACTTGGATGTGTGCGAATCGCTCTATTGGATTTTTAAAAATTCGATTCTCACTTAATACGCGTCTCACCTATTTTATGCCGTTAGGCGATTGCGTGTTTGCGGTATGTTCTCTGTTCAACACAATTTTTTTTTAATAACATTCTCCGAAAGGTCAACAACCTTTGATATTTCGCTATTAAACTCTCAAAAGTAATACATAACGCCCGACTACACAAACACGTCTACCCATCGACTGTCATTCACGAAAGCATACAAGCAGTTAGACAGGCACAAATTGAATATTTACGCATACATACACATATACTAAAATTCGTGTAAAAAATATGAAAAATAAAAAAGGAACAAAAAAACGATACATGCAAACGCCTCCGTCTTTGAACTTTTGCTAATGAACGTTGCTCCTAGTTTATTTTTTGAAATTTCTAATATCATTCCTCACAAAATTGAATGATATTTCAAATTGGTTCGATTCTATATATATTATACGTATTTACTTGTGTTTTGTAATTTCGTTTTTATCCATGAGATTTGTTATTTGCATTTAAAATTTGTGGAATGATTTTTCCTATTGACCTCAGGTTTGTAGATGTCAGCTAGAAACAAATTTTGACTAATGAAACGGGATGGAACAATACCTGTCTATAAACCTTCCGTATCTATTTCTACATACACGATCACACGCATATATGCGTGCATATATATATGAATATATACATTAACACACACATACATGAGCACACATGTATATATATATATATATATATATATATATATATATATATACACATCATACATACATATATATGTATACACAAACACACATTAGCACACATGTGTGTATATATACATACACACACACACACATACATATATATATACATATATATATATACACGTATTTCAAGCTGCTCTGACTTACTTATTAAGTTTTACTTCAGATATTACTAAGTACGTTTGTTAAGAGAAAAATGGTTGCTGCTACCAAAATTTTACATTCAAACTTAGAAGGCAAGGCATAACTTTTGCCTTTATTTGCCGTAATACGTTAGGACAGTTGTGCTTTTAGGGCATCCTGCTGCTAGAAGCCAGGTCAGGTTGGATTAAATATGATGCAGCACAATACCTGTGATTGTGTTTATGGCTTTATGTATCCACCACATACATTTGGATTGTTTCTATTCAAAAAATATGAAATGACTTATTTTTCTTGTTATTTCTGGTTGACCAGGCGAAATTTTGTAGTTCCCTTGTGAGAGAAAAACAGCTTCCTTTATCTATTGAAGGGTTCTGCATTAAGACTGACCGAGGTATCAAAATTGGGGAGTTGTGAAACGCAAGCGCCCTACAGTATTTTGTTATAAAATTCTATTTCTTGAGCTCGAACCTCGCTAGTGAGGCATTTGATTTTTCTCTTTAATTTGTTTATAGTATATTTACCATCAATGGAGGCACATGGCCTAGTGGTTAGAGCAGCGGACTCGCAGCCGAGGGTTCATGCTTTCGAATCTCAGAGCTGGCGATGTGTGTGTTTATGAGCGAAAACACCTAAGCTCCGGCAGAAGGTAATGGCGAACTTCTGCTGACTTTTACGCCACAACTTTCTCCCACTCTTTCCTCCTGCATCTTGCAGCTCACCTGCGACGGACCGGAGTCCCGTCAACGTGGGGAACCTATTCGCCCGGGAAACCGACCCTATGAACCAGGTGTGGCTCGAGAAGGAACAAACAACAATATTTACCATCGAATATAAGAACATGAATCATGTTATGCATCGAAAAGTTAAAGTAGTCGGCTCATCTTTCTGGGCCCCAATTCCACCGGGACTAACATTGTTTTGGTTCTCATCCGAGTTGAAAAGATAGAGTACTTGTCAAATGTTTTTGTGTTTTGATCAATTTTCTAACTATAGTAATCAAGCCACGGAGCAAATTGTCTTTTTCTTACGCATAAGTTTCGAAAGACAAACTATGGCGATAGTAAAACTGAAATTGTTTGTCTGTAAAATTGTTTACACATAAAACCCCTTATATATTGCGTTGAAGAAATATTACATGAACTTATCTGGTTCACGGGAAAAGAATAGGATCCCACTTTTTGAACGGCGGGAAAATATATATCCAAAATAGGAATCGTATGAAAACAAATTTATGATGTGCAAAGGAGACAGTGGTGAACCTTGGACAGGATAAATGTTGCCCTCGTCTGAAATGAAATACCAGACGCCTTTCTACCGCATCACAATTGTGGATGTGATTGCTTCCTGCAGAACTGACGATGAATGCTAGTACAGGATGATATAACTACTAACTTATCCTGGTAACTATTATATGAAGTACTTCAAAACTGGATGTAATGCCTGGATAAAATATACGTTCTTCAAAGCCATTTGCTTGAAAGAAATCAATATCTGAACATGTATCCTCTATATTACAAAAGATTAAAATACTTGGGTTACTCAAATGAAAGCTAGATACGATCCGAGCCGTTGATGTTTAAAGCTTAAATCTATAGAATTCCAGCAGAAATGTCCACATCAATAAGCATATTTACCGTTTCCACCGCTCCAGAAAACATTATCAATGCAGGTGCTAGATCGATTGAATGTTGCGTCATATCCATTCGACGCATCCTACCAAAAAAGACAAACGGCATTAAAATGCTGCGAGTGAAAATGTTTGCATATCTGAAGAATCTCGGTCTCTGAACAGAAACATCTCAGAAAGAATTTTCTGTGTGGCAACAAAGTATTCACAAAGAAAGGCCTCCCTGCGTATAAATAAATAAGTAAATAAATAAATATATATATACGCAGGAATGTTTATGTATATAATTATTTCTGAGTGCCTATATATACGTGTTAAATAATTGTATATATACATATATATACGCATGGATGTTTATGTATATAATTATATCTGAGGCGCAGGAGTGGCTGTGTGGCAAGTAGCTTGCTAACCAACCACATGGTTCCGGGTTCAGTCCCACTGCGTGGCATCTTGGGCAAGTGTCTTCTGCTATAGCCCCGGGCTGACCAATGCCTTGTGAGTGGATTTGGTAGACGGAAACTGAAAGAAGCCTGTCGTATATATGTGTATATCATATATTATATATATATATATATATAATATATATATATATATGTGTGGTGTGTGCGTCTGTGTTTATCCCCCTAGCATTGCTTGACAACCGATGCTGAGGTGTTTACGTCCCCGTCACTTAGCGGTTCGGCAAAAAGGGACCGATAGAATAAGTACTGGGCTTACAAAGAATAAGTCCGGGGTCGATTTGTTCGACTAAAGGCGGTACTCCAGCATGGCGCAGTCAAATGACTGAAACAAGTAAAAGAGTAAAAGAGAGTGCCTATATATACGTTATAAAATTGTATGTATATATATATATTATAATATATATACACGCATGGATGTTTATGTATATTATATTTCTGAGTGCCTATATATACGTGATAAATAATTGTGTGATATTATATATATAATATATATATATATTATATATATATTATATATATACATATATATATATACGCATGATGCTTATGTATATAATTATTTCTGAGTGCCTATATATACATAATAAATAATTGTGTATATATATATATATATATATACTGGATCCCAATGGAACATGAATTTATAAATATGTGTGTCAATATGATATAAAGCTTTTCAAAGACTGCTCAATGGAAGAACGCCAATAATATCTACAGGAGTTGTTGATTCGTGTCTCACTGGAAGCCGTGAATATTTTAGCATCCGAAAGGATTTTTAAATACAAGTTAACATGTTGTTATTTATAGATTTATGCTTCAAAAGTACAGGAGTTGGACAAAATAATGGAAACACCAAGCATCATAATTTGGGAATATGTATAAAACCCTCAGAAGCTTGTTTATTTTTACGTGTTTTGATATATTGTTAGGCTTGCTTAATATGTTTTTGCTAAAATGTCTGTTTCTTTTCAGATATCGTTAGAAAAAGGTAATAAAAATTTATTAAAATTACATATCTATCCGACTTTCAAAGACGTCTGTTTGTTGGTGTTCGTATGGCAGGCATTAGTATAACGAAAACAGCCGAAATGTTTGGTGTTTCAAGAAGTACTATCTCGAAAGTAATGAGAGTCTTTGAGAAAGAGTGAAAAACCTCCTCGTCGAAACAAAACACCGGAAGAAAATCAAAACTTTCAGATAAGGACCGTTGGATTCTTACGCGAATTATTAGAAAGGATCGCAAAAGTATTGCTCCCAAAATTACTGCAAAGCTTAATGTCTACCACGAGAGCTCAATTTCTGCAAAAGCTGTTCGCCAGGAGCTGCACAAAGCTGGATTTCATGGGTGGGCTGCAATCGGAAAATCACTACTTTCAAAACAAACGTTTTGAACGTAGCGGCAGACGAAATACCTATTTCTTTATTACCCACAAGGGGCTAAACATAGAGGGGACAAACAAGGACAGACATAGGTATTAAGTCGATTACATCGACCCAGTGCGTAACTGGTACTTAATTTATCGACCCCGAAAGGATGAAAGGCAAAGTCGACCTCGGCAGAATTTGAACTCACAACGTAACGACAGAGGAAATACCGCTAGGCATGTCGCCCGGCGTGCTAACGTTCCTGCCACCCCGCCACCTTCAACATCACAATATTCGTTGCCAGTATAAAACAGAATAAGTTCTAAGAACAAACCTAAGAAAAATATCTCCCGATATATGAAATTGCATCCATCTTCCGACCATGAATTTGTGCTCAAATATTACCTCATCGCCGTAACTCCCAATTGATTAAATAAATTACCAAGAAATGAATTCCTATGCAATGTTTACTATAGTTCACCCCACCCCCCCCCACTATATTAAATGGTTCTAAAAGTTGTTGAATGTATCTTTCAGAGAAGTATTACAGATGTTCATTTTTGCGCAAAAGTTCAAAATAGATGAATTCTTGACGCCCATTCGTTCTATATTTATTGATAGCTTACAGGTCCCAGCTGACAAAAACAGAATATTTCCTAAGTGATGAATTTCCAATAAACAGAAATACGTTGATATAAAACCTCCATCAGTTGTGTTAAATTTATATCAAAACTAACTACATATATAAACTACTTCCTCTCCCGTATTCATTTATATTTTGCATTTTAGAGACGTATATCTATGTGAAAAGATTTATATATTAGTTGAACTGAATATAAAGATTCACTATCTTATCTTATCTACTTACTCGTTGTCTTGGAATCCAAT
>NC_043017.1:27961915-27966915 GCF_006345805.1 Octopus sinensis
TGGTTGGGAGAAATAAGTACAAAGAATTACATTTTATGAGAAAGTCACTGAGAAAAATAACAGAGAACCAATTGTGATATTTGTTAAATGAAAGAAGGAAATTAGCAGTTTAGCTAACGTAACGTGATATTCACTCCGTTGGATGATTTATGTTGAATTTCCATTCTACTAAAACGATTTAGCTGACGCTGCACGAATGAATATACGCATGGCTTCCTTCAATCGTAAACCAGCGTTTCATTGGGTGTTCGATATTATTTGCAAGGGAGATTATCGGCCTGCTTTGCAATTCATAAAATATCTAGAGAAATCGCAGGCACTGCTGTGTGACTAAGATATTCGTTTCTCATGTACACAATCTCTTGCAAATGGAGAGATTCAATGAATATTAATTAATTAATTAATTAATTAATCAATTAATTAATGAATCAATTGTAGGCGAGCTTAAAAATAATGCTTGATAGTTTCAAACTTAATAATAATAAATTGATCTTTTATAATATATTTCTTAAACCAGTGTATCTTGGATAAACATATCACTATATGAGGTCTAAATATCCTCATAGTGACAAATAAAAACTAATATATATATATACATATATATATACATACATACACAACACACATATGTAGATCCGACAATGGAACAGCCTGCTCGTGAATTTAACGTGTAAGTGACTGAGCATTCCACGGACACGTTTACCCTTAACGTAGTTCTAGGGGAGATTCAGCGTGACAAGGCTGGCTCTTTGAAACACAGATACAACAGAAACAGGAAGAAAGAGTAAGAGAAAGTTGTGGTGAAAGAGTACAGCAGGTTGCGCCCCCTCCCATCGCTGGCGGATTCTCATGGAACTTTAAGTGTTTTCTCTCAATAAACGCTCACAACGCCCGGTCTGGGTATTGAAACCGCGAGTCCGCCGTCCTAAACATTGGGCCATTGCTTCTCCTCTCTCTCTCTTTCTCTTTCTGTATATATATATATATATATACCTTATTTAAAAGCAGCGGAAATTCAACAAAAGCTGTTACTCGGAGTTTCACGTTCCTGTCCGACGAACGGGAACGGGAAACTCCGAGTAACAGCTTTCGTTGAATTTCTGCTGCTTTTAAATAAAGCATATTACTCTACTCCTGGTAATTGAGTACTCTTTTTTCCACCTTGTTTCACATTCATGTGTTTACTCTGCTATAAATATATATATATATATATATATATACACGCACTACTTTTATTTTCACTTTCCGTCTATCAAATCCATTCACATCGCATTGGTCGGCCCGAGGTTGTTGTAGAAAGACACTTGCCCAAGATGCCATGCAGTGAGAGTGAACCCGAAACCCTGTGGTTGGGAAGTAAGCTTCGGTACAATCATCCTCCCCTGCTATGTACAAACTTTAATAGTCTTTCACTTCTTTCGTTTGTCCAATCATCATAATTCTCTTATTATTATTATTATTATTATTATTATATTATTGTTAGTCTAAATGTAAAACATCAATTTTTATACTCAAACACTTTAATTAGACGACAAATTTTAAGAATTTAAACTTTTTAATTTTATCGTAATCGCTTGGTGATTTGTTTTGACATATTCCATTTTGTTTAGAGCCATAAATTAGCATAAAGCACTATAGGAATATATGAATAAATTTAATTAACAATATTAAAATTTAAAACAAAATACAATTGATAATTTGTCATCGCACAAAATAATATTTATTTGTTATGTGCATGCGTGTCACTATACTTGAATAGCAGTACGTGTGCAGATCTAAATGTGAAAAATTGTAAATGCGTCCAAACAAAAGTACGTATTTGCGTACGTATTTTTATGTGTATACACGTGAAATTCGAATGATTTGAATAATTGCAAGCAAGAAAATCAGAGTAAGGAATTAAAAGTTTCCCCTGTATCTATACATACGTAGTTATAAAACTACCTGCCAACCAATCTACCTACCTCCTTGGCTACAAAACGCAGAGGATTAGTAGAATGGATCCTTAGAAATTTCACAACGGATGAACAGGAAACTATGATAGTCCCTTGAGGGACATTTGTCCTTGTCTTTTAGATCATTGTTTCCAACTATGTTCACCACATAGCGTAAAATTTACGGCGGAACGCGAAGCAATTCAGCGAAGCAGCACAATTGTTCCGTGACGGTCCACCAAGATCAGTTCATGGATTTTCATATTTTCGTTCGTTCGGGAGGTTCTCTTCTCTATCTCTTTTACTTGTTTCAGTCATTTGACTGCGGCCATGCTGGAGCACCGCCTTTTAGTCGAGCAAATCGACCCCCGGGACTTATCCTTTGTAAACCCAGTACTTATTCTATCGGTCTCTTTTGCCGAACCGCTAAGTGACGGGGACGTAAACACACCAGCATCGGTTGTCAAGCAATGCTAGAGAGACAAACACAGACACACAAACACACACACATGCATATATATATATATATATATAATATATATATATATATATATTATACGGCAGGCTTCTTTCAGTTTCCGTCTACCAAATCCACTAACAAGGTATTTGTCGGCCCGGGGCTATAGCAGAAGACACTTGCTCAAGGTGCCACGCAGTGGGACTGAACCCGGAACCATGTGTTGGGTTAGCAATCTACTTACCACACAGCCACTCCTGCGCCTAGGTCGATGGTCGTCCTGAACGAGACTGGTCTTCAAGCGACATGTGACCATTCCTGAAGCCTGGAAACCTCTAGTAAACATGTGATTTACTCATAGCTGCATGTTTCGGCCTCCGTTTGTCCCAGTAGAAAACAATTTCACAGAAGCATGCTCTTCCTTCGTTTCAGCCATTTCAAGAATCGATGAAGAGGAGTGAAGTACTGCAAAACAAAGACGCACCACGTTGCAGTAAGGATTCAGTCGTCGACGCCGATCAGCAAACTGATGCCTGTGGTCGATCCAAAGGGATTCTAGCCTGAACTATAACGGGTTTGTCCCGCAGAGAATGTTTCCGGTTACTTATAAGTACCCTCTCGTGATCCCTGACGTGCTTCTATTTTACAACGAAATATTATTCCAATCCCAGGGCAAAAAATGCGTATACTCCTTATAGCAGTTTACGAAGACAATCTTTGAAATGATAAATTGTCCAATCTTTAAAAAGAAAAATTACAAATTTAGCAGTCCGTGGATATCCATCTAAACTTCAGCCATTGAAAGTAATTTTTCGTGATACTTTACCTGAAAAATATTATTCCAATCCCACTGCAGAAATATGCGTATACTCCTTATATCAGTTTACGAAGACAATCTTTGAAATGATAAATTGTCCAATCTTAAAAAAGAAAAATTACAAATTTAGCAGTCCGTGGATATCCATCTAAACTTTAGCCAATGAAGGTAATTTCTCGCGATAGCTTACCTTTTAAAATATTATTCCAATCCCACAGCAGAAATGTGCGTATACTCCTTATAGCGGTTTACGAAAACAGTCTTTGAAATGATAAATTGTCCAAACTTTAAAACGAAAAATTACCAATTTAGCATTCCGTGGATATCCATCTAAACTTCAGTCAATGAAGGTAATTTTTCGTGATAGCTTACCTGTTAAAATATATTATTCAAATCAGTCCCCAAACGTAGCAAATATTTAAGCAACTGAGAGATTTTGAATAACAAACTCCACTGCCATATTTTAATGAAGAGGCACTGTAGCAAAATATTTATTGCGCTCTGTAGTTAAACTCTGGAACACGTATTTGCAAACCAAATTTCTTAACCAAAGATCCGTGCCATTTCGCTATAGCTGCATTATATATATATATAGTTCAGTGACACAGACGCAACTGGAAGCTAAAATGATTTAGTAAGTTACATTGTAGCTCTATGATGAATATCGATGAACGCTTAGCTTACAAGTTTGCGACATGAGATGAATTTTTAACTTACAGATAACTTCGAACAGTAAGTGAGCAAAAAAAAAAAGGGTCAAAATAAGATTGCAGTTAACTTGAAGACATTGAATAACCTTTACACTATAGAATTCCTTCGATTCAAGAAATAAATACTTCGTTGCACTGTCATAAACATTACAGGATGCCTTTTCAAATTTGTTGAAATGCAATCAATTGAAAGAGAGAGAGAGAGAGAGAGAGAGAGAAAAGATCAGTTGATACAGAATTCTAAAGCTTTGACCAAAAAGCTGTAGAGATATATGCTACCGTTATTCCGATGTATAATTAAAAGTAGTATGCTCTGGTAAGCTTCATGCGAGAGAGGAGGTGGTAATATTTTGCCATACTTTGCTTCTTTTTTTATTGTCAATGAATGAATAGAAATCGGAAAATTCATGGCAACAGGTATATATATTCTCTTATCTCTCTGTGTTCGTATACAAACACACACACACACACGCACACCAATTGCACTTCTATATATGTGTGTATGCATGTATAAATATATATATATATATATATATACACACACACATATATATGTGTATGCATGTATGTATTTATATATATATAGAGAGAGAGGGATATATATATATATATAAAGAGAGAGAGGGATAGAGAGATAGATAGATAGATAGATAGATATATTGGCCGTCATCAGAGTGAAAGATTTACTTAAAAAATATTAAATAAAAACAACCACAGGTGTAATTTCTTTGTTTAGTATTAACGACTTTATTTCTCACCTGCCTGTCAGACAATTCTTGATGTTGCAGCTATAAATTTCAAAATTCATCTTTGTCACGTATTCAGATATCTAACACTCGTCACTGGAATATTTTTTCGCTTGCATCGTTATAGTTTTCAGTAGCCGTCCTAGAGTTCCTTAAATTTTCCGCCGGTACCGTCAGTACTTTAGTATAGTCTATTTAGGTGGGGACATTCTATAAAGCATTGGATTATTTTCACATTTAGACTTCTTTAATGGTGTTTGGTATATTCAGGTATAAGTTTACTTTGTTTAAAATGTCTGATATATCAGAGAGATATGAAAGTGTTTTTTCGAGCCA
>NC_043017.1:27971915-27974415 GCF_006345805.1 Octopus sinensis
TGTTAATGTTTGTGTCGAATAATTCCTATATGTAACACTTCTGTTTCTTATTTGTGACATGTTCAGGATCATTAGTTTTTTACCTAGAAAATCCGTATAAAAGTGATATGCTCAATCGCTCTACATGTTTTTATACAGATATATGCATATTTCTGTATGGCTTTATATACATACATATATATATAACTTATAAATAAGGGCAAACGAAAAATTTCTAATGCCAAATATGCCGAAATTAGACACCCTCTCCATAACCATATCATTTTTCACAATACGCACGCTACTCAAAAAAATGTGTGTATATATATATATATATATATATATATGCATTTGTCATGTACATGAATTCGTGCATATGTGTATCTCTCTCTCTCTGTTTGTGTGTATGTAAATATGTGTGTGTATACATGTGTGTATTCATAAATATTTTAATTATATTTGTCAAACACGAGCACACTCATTCATATGAATTACCTGTCAATACGCATACAAGTAAATCCTGGGATAAAAATATTGAGAGACAGACACGTACTTGTAGTCTGCAAATTACACACTATTACATTGAAACTGGAGTGACTCTACATATATTAAATCATCAGGTATGAAATACCGAGTACTAGACAAGATGGTCACGATTGGAATGCCTATTGTCATATTTTGTCATCGGTCACAGCTGATATGCAAACAAGTATAGACAAACCAAGATTTATAAGCAGTTAAATCGAGTCTGAAAACAGATCCATATTTAAGAAAATATTCTTTTGTGAATATTATAAAAATAAAATTGAAATTTCTTGCTGTTGATTCCTCGGGCGAGATTTGATTCGGATTGAGATTTGATAACGTAAATGATATTCTTTGACTCACATTTTTTTTTCTATGTGTTCAATTCAATTTCAATGACTACTTTATTTCGGGGGCGAAATATGACAAAAATGAAATATCGATTAGAGACAGGTAACTAGACACATAATTACCGCAATTACTATTTCATAGCCGATATATGAATGACCGATGATGGTAGGCTGAAATAAATATATATATATATATATATATTTATAAAGCAAACAAATATATATTTATTATGGTAAATTCTATATATAGTTCACTTTGAATGTTTTCGAATATAATATTTGACATTTCTCAAATTTCTTTCTCCCATTAATATAATATATTATATTATGTTGTATACATCATGCAGATGATGTGGCGCTCAAGCAGCGTTGGAAAAAATAGAGCTTGAGTTTTTCTAGTCTGCCCCGATTTTCAAGGCCGGTCATGCCATCTATCTTTTGCGTAATTGACCTTTGAAGTTCTTCAATTCTCATGACGCTTTGTTTCGTGTTGGGAGACCTCACTGGACAAAAGTGTTCAAGGTGGGGTCGGGCAAAAGTAGATAAGAGAAGAATAATAGTTTGGATATATCTCGACTGGAATGTTCTGAGAATCCAGGAACACATTCTGGGGGTCATGTCAACCTTGCTGTTATACGAGAGACGCAGCTTATGATGTTGTTCGCAATTATTTGCAAGTCTTACATGTTTATATATATTGTGTACATATGTATATACATATATACATGTATATTATATATATTATATATATATATATATATATATATATAATGCCCTAACCACTGGGCCATTGCGCCTCCACTAAAGATGTATATGTATGTATATGTATGTATGTATATGTATATGTATGTATATGTATATGTATGTATATGTATATATATATATGTATATGTATATATATATGTATTTATTTTATTATATATGCAAAACAGCTCCACTGAGGAATCCACGTAAGCTTAAATAATAAACTGCGATAGGTGAACAGCGATATCGCTACGGATGACTGTATATATTTATGTAAATATATATATGTGTGTCTGTGTGTGTGTGTGAGGCACAATGCCCAGTGGTTAGGGCAGTGACTCGCGGTCGGATGATCGCGGTTTCGATTCCCAGACCGGGCGTTGTGTGTGTTTATTGAGCGAAATCACCACGAGGCTTCAAGCAGGGGGTGGTGGCGACCCCTGTTGTACTCTGTCGTCCCAACTTTCTCTCACTCTTTCTTCCAGTTTCTTGAGTAACGCTGCGATGAACGAGCGTCCCCCCCCCCAGCAGGGGGGAACACATACGCCACAGAAACCGTGAGCCTGGCTAGGCTTGAAAAGGGTGAAAAGTATATATATATACATTTGTACATTATATATAGACATACATATATACTCATATATATATATATATATATAATTATACATTGTTTTATTTATATATATAATTGTATATATAATTGTATACATAAAATATGTATATATATATATGTATGTGTGTATGTATATATATATATATATATATATATATATATGCGCACTTATATGTGTACGTGTGCATATTTATAAGTCAGTATTATTTTCATACAGTACACAGACGTCTTTATTTTGTTTTCCATGTGAATTTTTTTTTTTTGTGAATGTACGTCTCAAATTAATAGA